>NW_009594604.1:25105-29547 GCF_000690535.1 Cariama cristata
AAAGAGTGAAAGAATGACAACCGAGTTAAAAATGAAGTAGAGTTCGTTTGAAATTCTGAAACTATTCCACATAAAGAACACTGAAAGAGCCTCTGCTTAGCATTTTCACAAGGATCTTCCACAACATATATGTTTTAATACAGGTTTTTGTAAACCCAGGCTTAGCGCTTGAGGTCATTTGCCAGTAGAACCTAAAGAAATGCATGAGGTTGTGCAAACCTAAAGGTCCTCATATTCTGTCATATTCTTCAATTCCAGAACAGAGCTAACTGCTTTCCATGAAAGCCTATCTGTCTCTGGTTGCTTCACTGACACAAATTTGGATACAATCCATCTGTTTTAATCAGTGTTTTATTTCAAACTGAGTGATTCTACTGTTATCTTAAGAATGTAGCTTATGAGAGAGCACAAATAGCTCCCCAAATGATTTTGAATATCAAATTAGATGCATTCCTTCCCTCTATTTGCATCTCCTTCCCATCCACAGACACTAGCAGAGATCTTCTAAAAAGTAAGTTCCACACTGACTTTTTTCCCCATCAGTAAGTTTAGCATCTGCAGAGAATTGAAGTAGGGGCAAAAGAGATCAATACTCTGTGAAGCACCAGAGACACAAGGATGCTCAGACTCCTCAAACTTCTAGAATAGAGTTCACAGGTGGATGCAAAGCTCAAATAATGCAGAAGCTTGATACTGGAAATTCTGATGACTACTCTTTAAAAGTTTTAAATTAGCAAAGACAAGTGATAGGTTTAGATGTTCTGCAGAGGAAGAGAAGCAGAAAGCCTGAAAGACAGAAACAGGATTCACTCAGTCTGAGACCACCCATCAAAGCAAGTGTCTGGTACGCTGTCAACACTAGCAGGTCAGCTTTTGTCAAATTCCAGATATGAGGATGAACTACCTAAGAAAAATTTGCAGAAAAATTACTAGCAGCAAATATCAAGCATGCCTACTTACTAACACTGTGTAGAATAAGATGACATTCACACAGATTGTAATTAACAAATGGCAATACTAACTGCACCTTGTTTCCAAACTGCTGTTTCCATTTCTCAAAGCAGCGATGTGTTCTCCTTGTTTATGGAAAAAAGATACTAGGGAACAATCACCAGTGCGTGTATACGCTTAGCAGCGTTGGTTACAGTAAAAATAATCTGGTGACTTTAGAGAAGCTGTATCGATTTATATCAGCTGAACCTCCATAGCCTCTTGTCAGATTCAAATTAGTACAGTTGCATCATTTTAACCAAGACAGACCAGGAATATCATTATTGCTGTATGCCAATAAACACTTACTCAGTTCTATTGAAAAGGTTTCTCATACAGTGTCTACCATAACCAATTGCTTTTATTGCTAAATTATTCTCAACATGTCAGCATTCCATTTTATTTGATAATGAATTGCTCTTATTACGAGGGTGAAGAACCATTGCTGAATTTCAGGTTTTCTTGTTTGTTTTTTAACAATTAGGATGTAGTTTGCAGACTTCTGTTCTGCTTATGCTGTATGGCAGAGAGAAGGCTAAAACAGATATTCTTGATGAAATATTTTAAATACAAGGGGATCAATTACAAACTTAGTTTTATTTAGTTACCACAGCTTGTGGAGGGTGAGAAGGAAGAGGCTGCTGAGCTTGTTTGTGAGATCATAAAAAATGAAATGGTAATAAGTAAGCTCATAATCTGCCATTCTCTTTTCATAAGGTAGTGAAGCCCAGGATGTTCACTGAGTTGTGAACACTGCAGATATAATATCAAAAGAGGCTTTTTTTAAGAACATAGTTTCACTTTTTCCATAACTGTTTATAGTGCATTCATGCATTCTGGAAGACAAATAAAAGTATACAAAATAGCATGTTATTGTTATGTTACACAACTTTTAAAAAAAAAAAAGGAAAATAGACTACTTTAGAATTCTGTTGAAATACTTTTCCTGAATGTTAATACATTCATGAATATATATATAAACAATCAGATATCATGAACTATTTATGAAATGATAATACTTTACTAGGGAAATATCATCTTGATTATATTACCATGAAATGCAATCTGATTAATTTATTTACTTAATAACCTGTTTTGGAATTAGGTGCTTCAATTACAGTCATTACAATCCAAAACAACAGGTAAATAAAGACTAAATAAAATACATGGGTCCTAAATCAAGCCTCAGTGATAGAAAACCCAAGGTCCCACTCCATGAAATACCTGCAAAGATAATGCTTAGAGGTGGGCCTTTCAAACTAGAAAGCCCCTCAAACACAGAAAGAGAACAAAACCTAACACGGCAACATAGAAGGAAGCAAATCTCCAAATACCAAGACTAGCAATTCATTCACAAGCTATAGTTGTCATGACAGACACTTCTAAAGGTGCTCTAAAGTGTTGCTGTAGTCACTCAGAGTCATGTTTCCATGTTGACCACATCACTGCTAGGTGTGCAGATGAGCATTCAAAGGTTTTTGATGAGCTTCCACAGTTCTTTAATCTACTATATGTTATAACTCTAAAAATCAATGTTAAAGAGACTGGTATATTGTGGTGCTTGTACCTTAGAGATATGGTCGCACACTTCACAGGCAATACGGCGTCATTACTATTTGAACAAATGGGAACTACAGGCTATTTTGGAAGTCAGGTACAGCTCCAGAAAAATATGACGACATACTCTCTGTTCACTAATCTACATAAAGCCAGGATTGTTTTCAACTTATTTGAATATGCACAATCTGAATTGAACGAAATTGAAAAATGGAAACAGCTAGTTTCAGATAACTTGTACATTCAGATTTCAGAGCTCCCATCTTTGAGTGGATTATCAGAGACAAACAAGGAGACTTTCCTTTGGATGAAAGATTCCACAAAATACTGGAGATTTTAAAGTTCTATTTGGGGCAGATAATTTTATCTCTAATATCCCATCTGTTTCAGAAAGATAAATTCTTACCAACCTATATTAATAATATAATACTTACATTTTGGGGAACTACACTTAAAAGTTTCACATACTGAAAGCCACGTGGAAGAAAATACAGTTGTTACTTCTGTATTATGCTTTGTCATAGACTAATGGGAATAAAGAGAGATTTCAGATTTTTTTTAATTTAAAATTTAGATAAGTATCTTCCAGACTCACCATTACTTTTAACATGAAATAAATGAAGATTGGAAACTAAAGCTAGGAAGAACCAAAACTCATTACAATGTATTTTCACACTTGAGCATGCTTTCAGCTTAGTGGTAGCAATTTGTTACATAATTGTCAATTCACTAACTAATCTGTGTTTCACTAAATTGTGTTAGAGAAATAATTGTCACAGTGCACATCCTAGGCATTTCAAGTCATCGTTCAAACTTCTGATGCATTTCATATGCTGAATACCTGATTATTTTCAACCTGGTTTATTTGGGGTTTGGGGTTTTTTGATGGAGGTTTTTTTGCTGTTGGTTGGTTGTGTTTTGTTGTGTTTTTTGTTTTGTTTTTTTTTTTTTTGGGGGGGGGGAGGGTAAGGGAGTGGGCAGGGTGTGTCCCCAAACAATGCAAGACATTTCAGCAAATGAAAACCTTTGTTTTTCTTTAAATACTTTTCATGAAAAGGAAAGAAAAAGGCTTCTTATTAATATCCAGTCACTGTTTGGATACTTTTGATTAAAGACCATCAGATATCCCACAGTCTAAACCTCTTATGATTCACTATTACTTTTCATATTTGAAAACCATAGCAACAAAACAGACAAGAAGTGTGACTACAGTAACATACCAAGCATTCATCACAGGTACATGAACAACTGCCACCCACATTTTCATTCTGCATCTCCTCTGTGGTAAAAAAAAAAAAAAAACAGAATTTTTTCAACAGCATTCTTGAAATAGAGCTACACTATATATCACTATAATTGCCTAATTAACCTGATTTTGATAGACACAATGTGAATAAATAGACAAGTGAATGGACAAGAGACACTGGGCACAAACTGAAATACAAGAAATTCCACTTAAGAAATAATTGAGGGTATTTTTGGGTTCTTTTGTAATGAAAACAAGGAATTAATATCTTCTAAAAAAAACCCAAACCACAATAATTTAAATATGTTCCAGGACACCTCTATATACAGACTCCCTAGAAGTTACTCCACAATTCTATATCACGAAGGAAAATTAATTCCACAAGTCACCCTCAAAGCTTGTAAAGCACACAGGGATTTTGTCTCTATAACAGGGGGCCTCAGTCAGACAAATATACTGAAGATCCTTAGAGAAATATGTTTCAACATACTTTTGGGAAACAGATCTGTTACTGAAAGGATTAGACACTTTGTAAATCTATGCTTTGTGCTGCATTCTGCTATTTTTTTTTTTTTGAAGAAAAATAAATTTTCATGCATATCATACCATTCATTGATATGTTTAAATGCACAAGTGAATACGGTTCAGC
>NW_009594604.1:29578-32874 GCF_000690535.1 Cariama cristata
GAGGTAGGGTTTGAGGTTTTTTTGTTTTGCTTTGGTGGTTTTTTTTAAACACAAAATACAGAATATCTGTCACAGGATTTGAGTCCTTGGTTTTGAGTCCATGGTTTCTGGTCTTCAACATCAAAACAGGGGAAGGATATTCCTGATGCTAGGACTTAAACTCTGAAGCTAAATTTTCAGGTGAGCAATTTTACGTGCAACTATGACACATTTTTACGTGCAACTTCAGCTGTGCCAACTGCTATAATAGAAACAGTCTCTACAGAATTTACGGCATCATGCATCTGACATACTCTTCTACAAAGACAAGATCACTCAAAAACACCCTACATCTCAAGTCATACTATATATTATTTTAAAAGTTAAAAGATAAATTATTATGTCCTTGATAAGCACACCACCTTTTTCTCCAGTATTGATTCAAAATGGCCTGCAAAACTAGGATTATTAGTTTTATAGTCTGCATTTAATCAAGTACAAGAAGAAAGTCTTTGTGAGTTTGGCAATGAGTACTAAGCAACGTTCTGGGAAACAGGGGATGTGGAAGATTAATGTCCACTTATTGGTGAGAAATAACAACAACAAAAACCAATGAAACAAAATATAGGATAGGATCATCTGTAAAGGAATGGACAATGTAAAATAAATACTGTAGCGACTACTGAGATTGTTACTAGCAACCCAGTGTTAAAGCTTATAACATATTCCCTTGGATGGCTTGCTCCAGTCTACTCCAACTTTTACCTTTAGCCAAGAAAACGCAACCAACAGTTTATACATAACACTGTACGAAAAGGCAGTACCACAAGTAAATTCCTTCATTCTTTCTAACAACAGAGTATGTGCATTTAACACAGGGTAATCTAGAGAGATCACCAGTTAGACTCACACATTTTGCAAGATAAAAGACTAATGTTTGTCTTGTGGAATAGTGTGATGTGTTTGTCTTCTACTTTCACTCTTTAATTGATGAAAAAAAAAATGCAGTTCAGTATGATTCTTGGACTGTACCTCAATCTGACTGTGTCAGTACTCTAATAGTACTTAATATGCTTTTCCACTTCAAGTCAGAAATGTGCTGAAGCACTTAGTTGAACAGGGGCCAATATACAATAATCAATAACAGATCTTCTCATCAGTACAGTCCATTAATAAAAGAGTTCTAAAGTAGAATGGTAAGTATATTACCCTGCTGCTGTGCATTATTAGCAGATTTGGGTCACAGGAAAGACTCTTGGAAAATGAAACAGAATAAACATGGCTATAACCTAGATACAGATCAGAGGAGAAAGCACCACAGACCACCTGCCGGAAAGTATTACTTTTCTTTAAACAGTTTGCCAGCTAAAATTCTGTGGCATGGGCATTCTATTAATTATTTCTTCAAAATGTTCTTCTCATGACCGCAGCAAATAAAGAGGTATATGTAAGAAGACTTATTTTTAAGTGCAAAGTAGATATTCATGAGGCTTGATTCCAAGGTAGTGAAAAAGATTTAGCTGATGCCTCAAATATTCTTAGAGAGAATGTAACTACAACAATAGATTCGCAAACTGTGTTGATGGCTCCTGAATTAAAAATTTAGAAAGGGATTTTTGGAAGACCCTGAAAACTAGACATCCAATTCAAAAGAAACACTGAAATACCCTAGTAATAACCTTTTGCTTTAAAAAATCCTACATTTCAAAAACAGTTAAGACTGCAGGTGGAGATTTTAATGCCACCTAAGACCGCTTAAAGAAAACATTTCTAAGGTTCATTCACATCAGCCAAATTACTGAATACTCTAAGTGTGACTTTCAGAGAAAACAAATATATTTCCAGTTAAAAAGAACTAATATTACTTATAATGAAATTTAACAGATGAAAAGCTCCAGTAAACTTCGTTTAAAGTGTTGTCCAAGATTTAACAGTAAATTCTTGCAAGAACCATTTTTAGAAAGGCAGAAATATGTCAAGACAACAGGGCAATAGAGTGTACCTAATTCACTCCAATTCACAGAGTAATGCATTTCTATTCACACAGTGATGCATTCTGGTTTCCAACACGAGAATCCAATCTACTTGATGTTTAGTAGAGTTGAAACAAAATCACAGCAGCAGAAAACTGACATTGTCTATTTTGCTAAATAGAGAAGTACTTTTAAAATGGCTTTTCTCTGTTCTTAAACAGTGTTGGGCTTTATTTATCAGAACACATATTGTGACAGTAGATCTAAACTATTCACAAGAAATACTGATATTCAGCCATACCTCTCTTTAGTTTGACAACTATAGTTTAGTTTGTTATACACTTACACCTTGGAAAGCTATTACTCTGTGACATCTATGGACTTGTCACTGAGACTTATTTTTTCACTTTTGTTTCTTATGAGATTTTAATACACACCTGTTTGTTGTGATGTGTACAGGCTAATCAATATTCATATTAAAAATCCCAAACAAAAGATAGTGGGTTACTTTGAATTGTAACAAGCTCACAGAGAAGCCCAGTTTAGTTCTGCCTGTGTAATACTGTGAAGTCTTTAGTAATAATAGCAGAAACCTGAAGTACAAGTCGTACATTTTTGGAACTGAACTCAACTTCATCTCTTAGATGCTTTTCCCATTTTTAAAATTGGTTTTCTGAAAAAATTATTCAAAACTACTTTTATTTCTGACGTACTATGCAAGAATATACCATAGCCTTATTTAATAGAGCGAATGAAGCCAGTAAAACCATTTCAAAGAATGCTGGTAACATGGATTTTCCATGGGACTTTGGGTTCTAAATGCTTAGATGCTTTTGCACATACTTCCTCTAATTTTTTTGCCACAAGGAAAGTACTATGTTTTTTAATAACCATCCACTAAAACTTTGCATGCCTATATAACTTATTTACCTTTATATTGACTTATCTACTCTGAAGTTCAGTAGAAAATAGCTGCAAACTGCCTATATCATGCTCTTCGAAGTTATCTGCTGAATGATTTCCTATCTGTCCTTTTTGCAAGCTGAAAATAACAATATATTTTTAGTATTTAATCTACTTTATTAACAGGTAGAAGCAGTCTTTCACTATACACAGACACAGGACAGCACTACTTAGAGCACAAATACTCATTGTTGGTATTTTGCAATCTTGCTCTTCAAGTCCTTGCGTGCTGTTAGCACTGAGCTATTTACAACTTCCTGAACTGTGTATTAGTGTACACTAATACATATTTAAGACCTTGAAAGACAGTATTGTTTTGATCAACAAGACCTAAAGATGAACAGAGATGGAATCACATGTTCATTGTGGAATTAACTCTTT
>NW_009594604.1:32905-40250 GCF_000690535.1 Cariama cristata
CCACGAAAGCAAAGATGTCTGTGTCAGGATTTCACCACATATTTCTGTATATACCTATTGTAAAAGCAGTTTTGCTGAATCATGATGCAGGAAATGAACTGTGGAAGTGATGTTTCTTTCTAAATGGTGTTTCTAGATCTCCATATTTTTTTATGGCAATGTTAGATTAAATATGAGGACTAAAGGAAAGGAATTCTAAGGAAATACATTGCCTTATTTATTCATTTCTTAAGTATTATAGCTTTCTCCTGTGTTGCAAGTTAGAAGTCAATTTCTATACAAAATAAGATAAATGCTTGTCATTTAACTATACTATCATAATTTGCTCATTAAATGAATGTGCATTCAAATCAATTTCATTCTTAAGTAAAGCCAGCTCAGCCCCAATAACATACCATTTACATAGCAATCCACTCAGAATATCTTGCAATTAGAACACTGAGCCTGCTTGATCTTAAACTATCCTATCTTGGGTCACAGAAGTGACTAAAACACTGAAATTCACCTTGAATATTACTACATTACTAGCCCTTTTTATGACCTGACATTTTAACAGTACAATCTAAATGCTATCAGTAAGTATTAGTGAAAGTGTATCCTTGATCTGCACTTATTTTAGTTCACTAAAGGTCCCATTTGTTTTTATTGAGGTTAATGGATCTGTGAATACAGATCCATTAACCTCAGAATTTTTAAATGTTAAATCAGCAGCTTTAAATAAATGTTAACATGAGGCAGCAATTACTGATACCGTAATACCAACTGGAGGGCAAAGTTTGGAGCATGGACTCCTAAGAATATGTTAAACCACCCAAACTCCTTTATTAGTAACACAAAAAAACCCCCCCACAACACACAAACCACATAATATAAAGCTGAATATTCTCTGGAGCTACAAGCGATAAAACCATGTTTCCTTGAACAAAAAATAAAACCATGCAGCATTTAACTGAAGGCTTACATATCTTCTAATTCATCTATTATTTTTGCTTTGAGCAATTGTCTTCACATAAAAACTGCATTTGCAAAGTGATGATTTGCACACTCACCCAGCGGGTATTACTACTTTCAAAATTAACATGTCACAACCAGCACTTACAAAAGAAAGTTTGTTATCCCCAAAATGGTGATTATATAGTGTTTGAACAGTCTGACATTCAGAATTAGAGTTCATTGTAGACCAGCTATTTAATATCCATGGCAATTGCTATAGGGAAGAACTGCTCTCAGGGAAGTCGGTAGGAGGTTTATCATTAGTGAGAACAGTGTTGTGCAGCTAAGTTAGCTGTAAGACAGATTCTTGAATAGTAATCTGGAAGCATCCCATCACTGATTCCCCCTGCTCTCAGCAACAAGAGAAAGGAGTTGCCACAAAATAAACACTTACGATTAGATGAGGGTATTTTAAATTTAATGACAAGGTAGTCTTTAAAGGAATACACTTGCTTTTTAGTTACTAGAAACCTCATTTTTTTTCAAGCTATGTTGACTCGATAATAAACGCAAAGAGATTAACGGCTTTTCCTAGAGACACATATTGAGTCAATAGTTTTTTTCAGGTTAGATTTGTGCAACCTACTCAACTGTGGTTATAATCATCATGATCAATGGGCCAGAGTCACAGTAGAAGACCCACAGACTATCTCCAATCCTCCACAAAGGAGAACAAACACCTATGCAGACAGGGTAAGAACTGACCAAACCTGTTATATGTGGGAAGTGCATACAATGCCACTAAGCAGACTCTAGGAGGACCATGGATATGTCTGCCCTTTATTGCCATAGATTGAATTTTTATTCACAATTATTACAACTGCCTAAAACGTGCCCTGTTTTTTAAAACGTTGGTCCCATCCAAACTGTCATGCCTTAGAAAAAGGAAACACAATGAGTTCTGCTGTTTACTCATCCTAAATTTATGGGATCCCTGTTCGTCAATCTGCTGCCAAAATTGACAATGGATTGGAAAAAAGGGTCTTCTAGATTCTTACCTGCCTAAAATTCTGATTACATTAAGTTAAGACTATTGTAATTCCACTCTATTTATTACATTGCTGACAATTTGTCACCTCAGGGATAGTGGTATCTGCAGAGCTTAAGACAGGGTTTTTTCTACTCCATTTTTATTTAAAACAACCTCAGTTTCTAGATTAAATCAATGTACAATATTAAAAAATTGGATATATTTTAAACAGTCTGTCAGATCTTGCTGGGAGATGTTAAGTTCATAACTTGATATTCAAATATAAAGACATCTAATACAGCAGACAATATAAAGAGCAAAATTTGTAACGTAACTTAAAAGAAACATGCCAAAACAAATGTTTACCAGGTTAATATACTTTTACAAACTGCAAACGATTCTAAACATAAAAAGGAGTCAAGAGTTAAGAAATGGCATCTCCATATTCTTTTATTATATGTAGCGCAATCATCTACCTGCCTTCTAACATCATCTCTCAGCATGCAGGACTATCACTTTAGGTTGAGTTTGCCTGCATATTCCTGAAGATGGGGAGAGTTGTGTTTGTGCATGTTCAGATGAGGAGAATGTTTCCAGGCAAATGCTTGTGATGGGAACCTGTACCTGATCTCATAGGTTTCTGCTGGACCCCTCTGGCATAGATTTCACTCAGTCTACATCGCAAGTGTTTTGTCTTAAGACAGTTTTCTATCATTTTACATACCAGTCAACCAGGCCAACAGTACTTTGCATTATGACATCAGTTTTTCAGATTTTTTTCTTTTAGTGAGTTACCCTCTCAAAGCTGCCCAATAGACTGTGGTCTCCCACAGTGAAAACTTTTGATTTTATTATTATACAGTGTCAGGTATAGGATTGGCCTAATAAAAATGGTACACAACCCACTTGACAGCATTACACAATCCTGTACAGTAGGTCGTATCAGGAAAAGTAAATTAATTCCTTTTGTGAGCTTCCTGGTCTACGACACACATCCAGCGAAACAAACAACAGTATGGACACAGAATAAAGACATTTGCTAGCTTGGTACATATCCTTGTGATCAGTCCCTATAATCAACACAACAATGTAATCATAAAAAAAAAAATACAATAAGCCTCCTTTCCACTTTAATCTTACAGAGTTAATGCACAGCAATAGTAGTCTACTTTTCTGACAATGTGGACTACTCTCTGGCTAGAGGATCAGTGGCCAACTTGAGTACAGAAGAATAAGTAGGGAAGGAAGAGATATTTGCTGATTTTCAACCTTTTCCACTAGCTGGCCATAGAGGGGAACCTTTCCAATTTTCACTATTTATGAAACAATGCCTGCATACTAAACTAATAGTTTCATATTGGAGGAAAGTATCCATTCAAGAAGTGTTTTCTCCCTTAGGGGAAAAAAAAAAAAGCAAAGCACAACACACTCACTTGTTTGCTTGTTGACAGTCTACTATATGGACATTCACTGCATGTCGCCATAAAAGTGCACACCTACAAGCTCATATAGACTACTACTGCCTCATGTATTTACCAGCCTCTCTTAAGTCTCAGTAAAATCCTTATAATTTTATAGTTAAAGACACAATTGGTAATAATAAAAAGTAAATTAAAAACCTTTTAATCTTATTAAAGCCTCATTAAATCAAGTCAGTATTTATTGGCTAGGACCACTCGTCCCAAACATCAGCAAAATCCACAATTCAACTCAATGTTTATGATTTAATTAGTATCTTGACTAAGTGCAGGTGGTTGGCTGACACTTCTCTTGATCTGTTCCCTCAAGGTGCATGCTGTGCTGTCACATGATTCCGTACCGTTAATGCCTAACCCCGAAAGAACATTTGTTTACTTTACTAAACAAGGTAACAGCTACAAAAGAAATACACAGATTGCAGAGGAATATTTCAAGATGTAATTTTTCTCATATTAAAATCGAAAGCCAAAAAGATGCACTTCATGAATGTCTCTAACCTATAAGCTTCAGACCCACATGCACATTTTATTATACAGGTAGTTAACAACTAATGAAAATTAATGAGTCAGCAGTGTGCCCAGGTGGCCAAGAAGGCCAATAGCCTCCTGGTTTGTATCAGCAATAGCGTGGCCAGCAGGACTAGGGAAGTGATTGACCCCCTGTACTCGGCACTGGTGAGGTCGCACCTCGAATACTGTGTTCAGTTCTGGGCCCCTCACTAAAAGAAGGACATTGAGCTGCTGGAGCGTGTTCAGAGAAGGGTAATGAAGGTGGTGAAGGGTCTGGAGCACAAGTCTGATGGGGAGCGGCTGAGGGAGCTGGGGTTGTTTAGTCTGGAGAACAGGAGGCTGAGGGGAGACCTGATCGCTCTCTACAATGACCTGAAAGGAGGTTGTAGCCAGGTGGGGGTTGGTCTCTTCTCCCAAGTAACAAGCGATAGGACAAGAGGAAACGGTCTCAATTCATGCCAGGGCAGGTTTAGACTGGATATTAGGAAGAATTTCTTCACCAAAAGGGCTGTCAAGGATTGGAACAGGCTACCCAGGGAAGTGGCTGATTCACCATCCCTGGAGATATTTAAAAGACATGTAGATGTGGTGCTTAGGGACATGGTTTAGTGGTGGACTTGGCTGTGCTAGGTTAATGGTCAGATTCAATGATCTTAAAGATTTTTTCCAACGTAAATGATTCTGTATGCAAGAAACAAAGAAACAAACAAGTGACCCACAACTTCTCCATGAGAACATATCCTTATCCAAAGCTTCACATGCAGGAATACAAAACAGTTGTTTGTGCCTACATCCTTAAAAGGTTAATACAATCAGTTTGTAGTCCTCAGCATCAAAAAGCTATAGCATAATTTGAGAATACATTTTATTTAGGTAACTCTTTTCCAAAATAAACACTGAAACTTGTCATTCACTTTAACACAGATTTGTGACCAATACTGACAAAAAATTATGGCTGATCTAAAATCTTCCCAATATGGCCTTTGAACATTTATCTAAATACCCATTTTGCATAGACTGAAACTGGAGCCACTCTCAGCTGAAACCATTTGTCATCAAACTATGTACAAATAGACATATTGGAGCAGTCTATATATTGAAACCACACATAATAGTAAGCTGAATATATTTGATGTCAAATGAGTGCCTGCTACTTATAATGGAAAAAACAGTTAAAGGAAAACAAAAAAGTTTGTATGCAGGAAATTACTTCAATCCCCTTTGCACCTCCTTCCCAGCCCCAGAACAGAGTAACGCTTCTGTGATAATGAACAAACCAAGTAAATCAAACCTAGTACAAAACCACTTGCTGTTCAACATTATCTGTAATTAAAGTTAAATTGGAATGGGAGTATGTTCCTTCACACAATTCCCCCTTATTTCCCTCCATCCCACTCAACGACAGCACAGTGCTAAAGTTACTCTGTGACTAGGCATCCTCACACTGTTAAGTAGAAGTCCTAATTATATAAGATGCTGTAAAATAGATGCAGTTGCTACCTACTACTTTCACATGATTAGGAAGAAACTCATCTTACACAGAGAAAAAAAGAGAGAGAGGCTCTGAAGTTACCTTTCACACCATTCAACACCACTATTACAGAACTTTAAATATAACCTGACTGCTTGTTATTCAGTACCTATTGTACTTCATATGATTAGTTGCATAGTAAAGGGAAATCATGTTCTATGGTACTGCTGCAGACTTCCCTTCTTACTCACAAAGGCTGTAGAATAAAACAGTGTCCTGAACAAAACCAGCCTGATCTGGCAACAGTTTCACAGTCACAAAGCATACCACTGCTATTTTACTCTCTTGAAAGCAGACTGGATGTCCAAAAAAGCTAACATGTACCCATTCAGTGAGGTGATCTTTACCCTAGCTTTCAGGAGGTATATATGTCTGTTGAAGCACACCGACTATCTCCTGCACTAAAAGAGGTCTTGAGAAATACACTTGATGACAAACAGGAGAAGATGGAGATACAGTATTCCCATATCAATAATAATAAAGACAGGAGAGAGTATGAACATTGTGCTAAGTAATCCCCTTGAACCACACACACCTTCAGAAAACACCAGTTAACTTGAGAAAGGGACTTTTAAGTGGATTTACCTTTGGAGATGGTGTTTTTCCAGAAAAATTACAGTATGATTTTCACCATGTATGCCTGGTGAGGAAACCATTATAACAGATATATCCATACTGAAAAATAGGTGCAAACACTGGAAATCAAACACTATATATCTATCAGAAAGGAAGAATATGCTGGTTATGATTCCCAAATAACTTGGATGAAATACTGAGTTTACTAAATTTGCAGAGGCACTGAAACTGAAAAAGACTGCAAATCCTCTGACAAAAACCCTAGCAAGAGACCTGAAGAACTCATTAGTCATCGGAGGTGTACTGATTTGCAATTCCTACATTTAAGGCACATGTATTACCCGTGATGTTGGCACCCGTAACTTAGCAATTATCAATTGATTCAGCAGTTAGCTGTTTGGCCACCGACATAAACATTGCTGGTGTGGTGCATGTGCCTAGCTACAGAGGTGGCATTTTATTATTCTTCTCAGTTTACACATATATCCGATAGTGCTCGTTAGGTAAAATACAAATGACATACAAGATATCACGGAGCTTCTGATAACCTGATTCCCCATGTGGAAGAAGTCGACCCATAGCCTCTGCACATCCAGTATCCCATGTTGCTGCTGCAGAACACTAGTGGTCGTATCTCCTTCATGTAGGGAGAAAAGCCCGATGTTTATTTTAACAGTAAGCAGTAGGAATTAACAGATGAAAGATTGAAAAATATTGGCAGTGCCAAAATCCAGTTTGTAGAACTCCCTGTACCTGTTTGCTTGTATCCTGAGCAAACTTCTTTAATGTAATTGATTTTTTTTTGTCCATTTCACCACTAACAATCCATGTAATCAAGCTATACAGACCAAGGAATCTGAAGAATATGATGGTTGTGCTTATTCCTGCTAAAAAAAAAGCTTCACAGCTTCAAGTAAATAAATCCTCAGTCTTACAGAGAGTTTTCAACACCTTATATGAATTTGTGGACTATAATACCTACCGAGGAAAATATGGGCAAGAAATTACGAAAGTCAGCTTTCTAATATTAAACAAAAAACAGGAAGCAGGAAGCAATGCCAAAACGAGAACATAAAATTATGATGCAATCTTAACATAAAATATTTTTTGAGAGTAGTCCTCTTTTTACTTGTGCAAAAGAGTAACAAAAAAATTGACGTAATTTCATGTACAGGTAATCTGAACTTTCTGAATATTTTTCTACAGAGTTACTACCACAACTGGCTTTGAATCTCATACATATATTGGGACCAGCAACTTGTAACAAATTCAGCTTTAATTTTTCAG
>NW_009594604.1:40285-61139 GCF_000690535.1 Cariama cristata
TTGCAGGCAAGTGACATTAACTCCGCTCTATCACTTCACTACAGATGGACTTCTTAGTTCAATAAGCCACAGGCTCTTCATTACCAAGTTCTGCTATTTTAGGTTGTGGGTACACCAGGAAAGTCAGAGTGCTCCCATCCACTGCAGTCTGATCTCAACACATTTCATCTCAACAGAGGCCTATTTTACCATCTCCAAGAAAACATAGCTACAAACAACTTTTCAAGCTCTGTGAACTGTAACAGCAAAGCTCTTGAAATGGAGGCTCTTGAAGGGACCTCCCCAACTCCAGCAGGTCATTTTCAGGAATTGTCCTTATCACTCAAACGCAGAGTGTTGCGCTCTCCACTGATGTGAGGAATAGGTATAAGCTTACGTGGAAGGCTATCTGGACTAAGTTTGTGCAAGAGTATAGACCCTTTTAATAATATATACACCTCCTGATTATCAATATTATCCAGATTATGCACATGTGTGCATATAAACACATGCATATACTAACACACACAATATATACACATAACGTTTACTATCTTTACTCATGATACATCAGAAAGAATTTTTGTCCATAATAAAATGAGTAGTTGGATATTTATGGATTTAGATTAGGTCAGGCTTTATTACAAAAATCAGTTAGACATACAAGTATATTTAAATAAATGTATTAAAAATGCTTCTGATAACATTGAGGATTAGGAAATAAAAGAGTTTCAGCCTAGACTGAATGGAAAAGAAAGTACAGAATCTGATTCCATTTAAGAAAGCAAAGGAAAAAGACAAAAGCCTTACTGGGAATTTTTTGCTGCAACCATCTTTTTCCAGTCCATATGTAAAGCACCTAATCTTTTCAACTCTAGACACACATTTAATAAAACCATTCAGCTGTGATGCTCTAATTCATAGACCTAGACAGATTTGGTAGATGTGGTGTTCCATTGCAACTTAATTGGTAATTGGTAGAGAGGATGTTCTCTACTTTCTTTCTCTGATAGTGTTAAACATGTATTGACAGGATGCCTTTCTGTGCTGCTCAACTTTTGGCATTAGGAGAAGTTCAATTAACCAACCTTTCATCTGTCTGTCCACATAAGATACAGCTTTACTTTCCTGTGGCTAATTGTTAAGCCAGAGTACTTACTCACTCTGCAATTCTAAAGCCTGGCCATTCACTTGGAAGCAGCAAGTAGGTATGCTGCTGCAAAGAGCTGGCGGAGATAACCTGAATAACATTTCACTGCAGCTTCTTGTGCTCTCCCTCTGGAAGTTTTTGTCCATGCAGGCTAGAACAAGCAATGTGCCTAATTTACAGGGCTCCCTGCACATCTGCACTCAGTGAAGTTAACACATCATACTTAAACCTGAAAGCATGTGGGTACTGTATTTCCTAGTATGAATTAGATTTAGAAACACTGATGTTTTATATAAGGATAAAAGCCGGTTCATACTTGTAAGCCAATAAAAATGTTGTCTCAGTGCTCATAGGTTAACATGGCTGGGAGCTTAGAAGTGGATACTTCTTCTAGTAGAAGTAATGAGTGGATGGCAGACAAAGAATTTATAAATTATCTTAATCTGTCTTTGTTTACAAATATACAATCCCTGCAGATGGTTTTGAACAGAAAGGGGTTTTAGTAGTATAATTCAGGAATACACACAAAGTAATTATCAGCCAAAACTTTAATCAGCAGTTTCTTCTTGGTCAATTCTCTGCATGCCTTTGTTCCTACAGAGCAGATTATTCTCTGAACAGCTCCGTTTATATTGCTCTCTGTATGCTTTTGCTCAGAGCTCCAAAATATAGCTAAAAACTGAATCTTCAGTCACATTCAAGATAAGTTTTAAGTTTTTGTCCGGTGCCATGTTTTGCTTGACAAAGAAGGAACAGCAGAGGTTTTCTAGTTTCAAATTTAGTTTAGCTGACCAACATGGTAGTAGCATTCTCCTTAAAGTACCAGCATCTGAAAACAATTGATTAAACATGGTTCTTCATTTCTACTAAGAATGGACTCAATAAGTCTTCCTAGCAACGTAGCTCTGGACAAAAAGCAATCCTGAAAACTTGAGTAAAATTACTTCCCAAAGTTCAGAAATCAGGGGAGAAACAGAAGAAATCCAGTATTTTATTACTAATGAAAATAATATGGTGCTATTGTAATGCTTGAATTAAAGGATTTGAAATAATTCACACTGCATTGGCTTCAATTACAGAAGCCACCAGATTTTTCAAGGCTTAGAGTTTGTTGACCCTTGGTCAAATTAGAAATATGATTTCAGGAGCTATAGTGAGTACAGGTATTCAGATTATCTAGAACTGTCCTGAAAAAAAAAACACCTAGAGGGATCCTTTTACTGCTCCTTTTAAAAGTATGTAGCTAAAATAAAACAGGCAACCTTAAGCCACATGCAGCAAAAAGCCTAGAGGACAATGCTACTAGGCATACTATCAAATACAGCAAAAAAGTTCCAAAAAGCAGAAAGACGTATTCGTCTACCTTACCTTGAAAGCATATGTAAAAAAGATGACTTATGACTATAAAATTAACATTGTTATTTTTCTCCTCCTTAAAAGAAAATCTACCCAAAGTGCTCCCAAAAAATTAACAATCTCGCTATATACATAATTTCAGTCTTATTCAGATTTTTTTCATTACTGACAGCAAGAAAATATTTTACAATAATATCAAGTTCAGGACATCACTGAACTACACCACTTAGGAAGATACAGTAAAAAATGCTCTCTGCTTCTGTGAGCCTATACTCCAAATAAACAATCTAGGAAGTTAAAGGACAGAAAAATCCACTTTGCATTTTGAAATTTAAGTTGATACACAAATCTTACAAAGTTCACACCAAAGGGTTGTAAGAAGGGCTAAAACATACCTCAATCTTCACCATACCTTACAAAGTAATTTTTCTAAGGAAGAAAACTGTGAAAATAAAGTACAGCTTTATAGTTGCATTTACGTTATAAGTACATATCACTTCCCTTCAGAAAATCTGCATCAAGACTGAAGGACTGCTGCTGGTTATGATTAGAGAAATTAAATAGAAGCAAGTGAAATCCTTGGAACCTAACACATTTATCATCTCTTTGGCGAGAAAGAAAGAAAATAGTATGATCTAATCTTGACTGCAGACTTCCCTATTCCAAAATTTTCTCATTTCACCGAGTACCTGTTGCTTGAAGCAATCTTGTCATTATGCCATAACAACTTCTATCCATTTAACAACAGGAAATTATTTTAACATACTTGTATCTTAGCTATTAAGGAGAGTACTATATAGCATGAACATTAATTTAGCATGAAAAATACTTCATGAAACAAGTGACATACTTTTCTTTAAAAATAAGTTTTATCAGCATTTCCTCTTGTCATAGAAAAAATTCCATTCACTTCTACAGAAATAGTAGGAGTGAGTTACATGTGGGGCTTTTTTCATTGCCTCTAGCCACTAAAATGAGTTGCTTCTTTCACAATTCAGTATCACTGAAGTATTAGCTCATGTCCCCAGTACTTCTGTCATCAGGTTGAAAGATACAACCTTCAACTTTTCGGACTTATTTGTACAGGCTAAGATTACTTTCATTTACATTTCATTTGCATTTAATGCAAGTTACAAAAAAATTGCAGTGCAAGTTAAAATCTTTGTTAAATATCCAGCACATGAAATTCCAGGCACCTGAAGCACAGGCAGTAATTGGAGGACAACATACCAAACACTGTAGTCACAGATCTCCTGTTTCCATACATCTTGTACAGTTAACTTCTGTTGTAATAGATGAGGAAAATTCATGTGAAAGACCCTTTCTTTTCATAAGCATGTAGAAATATTTCCACTGAAGTTCTATTAGGAAATTCAGAATACAGTATGAGGTGCCACAGGAAAAGTAACTTTGCAAAGGCGACTTCACGGCAGCACTTGCTCACCACCAAAAGGCAATCCTTACAGCCATGTGTCACGCCTACTTCTGCTGTTTATTCTTTAAGTAATATTGTCTCCGAATTCATATATGGCAGAAATCATAAAATTTCTTGGTAGAGACTGTTAAACAGTGGATAGGAAGAAAAGAAACAAATGGCATATCAAATTAGAGATTTAAAGGCTATTTTTCTTCTCAGAAAGACATTGCTTAGTTTGAAATGAAAGAAATATTGTAACATTAGTGCTATGGGGAGTGGAGAGCACATTCAAGTGACAGTAGGGTCTGCTCAATGTGCAAAATCATTCTTACTTGTCAATTCTCTGGATACAGCAGGAACTGAAAGACTGCTGGTTAATTTTTTTTTTCCTTAAACAGAGGATCTTCTATATACTATTTGATACTGCTCAAGGGTTTACAGAAAATGCAGGGGAAAAAAGTTTGCAATAAAAAGGAAATCCTAAATTGCTGTCACTTATTTATTTTCCAATTCCCATATACTCTCTGAAATTTTCTACTACTCACAGAAACAACAGTAAAATTGAAATTGATATCAAGTTAACTCTACAAAATTACAGTAGCTATCTATTAGTAGTGTATTTGTAACTGCACTGTTTCCTTTTAGCCTATATTTTAGCAACAATGTGAATTAAGTTGTACATGTTTAATTATTTGCTTTGTTTTAAAACAAGACTATATCAGTTTAATTGATTATCCACACAAGTATGCTTGGCAGATTAATTTGTTCTGAGCTCTTTTGGGGAGATGCATTTGAGGCTCTGTTTCGTGATTTGCACAACTACAGAACTGCGTAGAATGAAAGTTACCAGAACAGATTTTTCTGTTTAGGAAAAAGATATCAGAACAACTTATTCAAAGTAGGCTAGTAATCCTAAAACACTGGTACATAGGTTGGCCACCCTTGCAGCTGGAAGAATACTTAATCTCCCAAGATTGCCACCCCCCATTTAAAAACCCCAGTTTATTCTCTGCCTGGGTAGGGTAACAATGAATAGGAGAAACACCAGTTAACTGAATTCTGCTAGTTAATTAGAATCCTACCAGTTGCATAATAATAACCCCCCCACTCACTCTTGAGATCATGTACTTCCAAACATTTACTGAGAATAATTGAGTTACTGCAAAATTATTTTTACTTGCTCAGCTTTATTAATACGCCTAAGCATATTTCAATTTTAAAAGTCACTATCCAAAACCAGTATCAAGACAACTCAGCTGCAGAATCTGAATCCAGTGCAGAAATGTATTAGATAGACCATGATAGGAAAAAAATGTATCATCAGATTAATTAGGCAATTATCAGAATTCACAGCTGCTTTTTTTGACAACTGATTCAGTGGTTCTGAATTAATGAGGGATACTTTCTATACACTTTCTACAAATAGAAGTTTATAGAAACACTCGTTTCTTTGATGTTTGTTATGAAAGCCAATAGAAAAGGGACTGTACACTCAAAATAAGCTGCTATTCAAGAAGTATGATCAAAAGGTAGTTCTTAATATCCATGCTTCTATAACTAATATACTGTATTCAATAATGAATTGAGAATGCTTATGACATCCATTTACTTCAATAGTACTTTTTTTTTTTTAAAGATTTACTGAAGACAGGATTGGGCTCAATTTGATTTTGATAGTCAGCATATTTTTCAAGTGACTGAATTCAACAAAACAGGAGTTTGTACAGTAGCTTATTAACAAAGTATCTAAAATACAGTCATGAAATGTAAGAACCTGATCCTAACAGTACAAGTCATATATAAGCCGAGATATGCCAGGTCATTGCCTGTTCAGCGACCCTACTCAACCACATCAGTTGAGTTACGGGTCAAAAATCTTCTAATCAGTAGCATTCAGTTGCTCATCCAAATCATAATTCCTGAAGTCCAAAATAATCTTGCAAAGCAAAGAAATAGGACAGGATCTCTGCTATTTATGCCATTTTAGAAGAATTCTTCAATTTATCCTCCCCGGGGCAGAGAAATTCCTGACTGGCTGAAGGCACAGTCCACTCACCCACACGGGAACAGTCAGGGTTTCTTTCCTGGGACAGCATGCAGTTTTCTGAGTGTGCAGTGCCCAGATCCTGCTCACATCACCCCTCCTGTCCACTATTGCACCCCTGGAGATCAGTTGGGGTATGCAAGGCTGCAGCTGCCACTGAACAGAGCAGCTTCTTCCTGAAGAGAAGTTTCCTTTTCTCTCTTTCCACCCTAGTACTCTTGCAAAGCATTAAACTCTTTGTGCACACGCGTGTTATTTTCATCCAGTAGTCATATTCCTACAGATAATGTTTGAATGGGAATATAAATGATCATGGAGTTGTCCAATGAAAAGTCATACCGGAGATTATATGTTGAACACAGAGTATCTGAAGGGTTAAAGCAGGTCAGTAAACACAAGCTCAAAGCATTTTTCTATGAAAACTGCTAATTTAGTCCTGAAACAAACATGTAACAAAAGTGCAAAAAACATAAGTTCTGATGGTTTTGGCAGTACTGCCATGCCATTGGCATGACATCTCTGTCATTTGTATATTCTTATATAAAAGCTTCACTGAAACTTTTACTGAAATATTGAAATACTATTTTTGTAAAGTTTTCTTGAATTGGAGCTCAAGGTAATTTCATTTTTCTTATCTCCTTGTACTGAGATAAAAAATACAATCAATTTTCCCATCGGTAAAGGCATCCCAGAAAAACCCCTAAACAAACCCAACCCATCACTAACGTTTGTTTTCACGTGAATTTTCAAATGAACGTATAAATACAACTTCAAATACTTGTATTTTATTTTTCATTAAGTGGGATTCATAGAAGGGTAAGGATGTTCCTCTCTAGTGCTCAGAGAATAAAATAAACACACAGAAAAATATATCCTAGCCAGAAGAAAGCCCATATTAACGTATTAATGAAAGATGAACACAAGATTGACACAGATGTAACAAGGAAATTTGGGCTGACTGATGTCCAAACAAGGAAACCAAAATATGTTATAGTGAAAAGTCCTTGCCTTGAGAGAACTCAAAAGCTATTTATTAATTTCTTTTATACAGCTCTGCTGCTAGGCAGAGCCTTTGCAAGCTCTCAGCTTTAGTCAGCATTTCACATAATCTCCTTACTTAAAGCTACACAAGCCTCTCTAGCAAATTCTGAAAGCTGCTTTTAGACCTTGTACAAACAGCACCACCCTCCCAGATTTACAAATTTCTTCTCTGAGAGGAATGATCCAACTTCCTCAGCCAAATCCCTGCTGAATTTTGTGGATATTCGTGAAGGATAAATACAGCACATAAAGGACAAAACAAATTTGCTTTTCCAGTCAGTAGGCAGGATTGCTCAAATACCATTAACAGAAGGCTGTGAGGGGAAAGGAAGGGATACATTTCTTCAGATATGCCAAGCTTCTAAAGCAAAGGCTTCACAGGACAGTTTGCATATCACTTGGTAATACCAAGAGAAAATAGACAGTGATTCCATACCAAAATTTATGTTTTCCAGTTTGATTGCATTCTTCTCCTGAATGTGATAATCAAAAAACATCACTCAAAACCAAACGAACAAAAGAAACCCCAAGAACAATAATCACCTTCTAGGGAATATAATTTGTAACAGTTGTAACAAGACTTAAGCATTAGCTGACATTCTTTAAATTACTGTAAATATTTATAATGTGGCAAACCTTCAGAAATATACTCTAGACAGGAGAGTCTTTCATTGCAATTACTTCTTCACAAGACAGACCTCACGTTACACTTTTTTTTTCTGATCCTTAGCCTTGGTGTTGATATCACAGAAACAACTACATGCTGCAATATTTCCTCCTTTTTTTTTTTATCTGCTTCTCTCTCCATTTTTTATCTGTGTACAAGGTCTGTTAGAAGACAGTAAAGAGCTCACATGATTAGCTGTAAGTATCCCTCAAAGGTGTTTCTTAGCATATGTAAAGACACATGATTTACCTGATGTTATGAAAACCCTAAACATACTGGGAAAACACAAAGAACAGGGAGCAGGGTAGAGGGCAGTGTGCTTTCAATGCTCACATAAAACAGCTGTCCCATGACTTCCTGGAATGAGTGCTGCTCTGAACATGGCACCATGCCGTACGTGCTCCATAGTCCAACATGCCAAAAAAAAAAAAAAAAGGCAGTGTGTGAGTGTTCACTCAACTCCTGCTCAGACTTTGGCTAACCCAGCTCATGCTAAGGCCTGATGAATGCTGGGAGCAGCGCCACTAGGTCAAAGGGAGAGTACTGCCTAGGCAGGACAGATGGCCAGAAAGAGTTAACGTGCCATTATGAGGCCATGATCACCTGCAAAATCCTGTCTCCTGCAGCCATTATCTTTCATCTGGCAGTTTCCTCAGAATCTGCTAATTTATGGAAATGGTATAGACAAAACCTTCAAACTAGAAGGTAGAAAACATCAGCTTACACAAAAAACTTTTGAAGCAGATCCAATAGCAGCAGGACTGCTGAGGCTTTCATGCGTCCTGGTGTGACACAGGGGCGCCCACACTCTGACAGAGGAAGAAGGATGAGCACTGCCAGCATCAGCTAGCTAAGTTTTTTTATTTCCCCTCCTCTTAAATGCACGGATTAGGGTTATGGGTTATAGGTTATGAAACTTCATAACTTGAATGGTAAATAAATGAATTCACATGATAGACTAGTCTGGGCAAAAGGGAATGGAGCCCCTCTTTGTCAAGTTTGCTTACTGTATTTTTTAATGAGCTCATGAAATAAAGTTTAAATCACAAAGTATATTGTTTCATAAATTTGAGAGATCCAAACAGACCACAAGAGCAGTGGGGTGGGATATTATGGTTTCATACTGTTTGGTACACAGAGAAACTACAGTGCTCCCAGTCTTTCCTCTGGGCAAGCCTCACTACTTTGGCTGCTCCTTTTTCTGCCTCCCTACCTTGTACCTACCTGTTTGGCTTTAACCTCTCCTCACCCCTAGAAGGTATTCTCTACATTTTACCAATTGTGTCACGCAACAGATTTCATCTTTATTGGGCAGGGCGGTTTCCACTGAAGAGTCCAAGCTACAGGGTGACCTTACTGCCTTGGGATTCATTTTACACCTTGTCTTTGGAGATGCACAGCTCACTAGCAAGGCACTTTTCGTCATTTTCTGCTATGGAAATCACTCTTTTTCATAGGTCACAATGTTTCCCACGTGGCTTGCAACCTTTGTACCAAGATCATTTAATAACTGTGTTTTCAGTTAGCTTCTACTCAGATTCTTTAAGGTCAAGAGCCAATTTTTCCCACCCAAGGGAAAATTCTCTCATATAACCAGAACTCTACCACTTAACAGTGTAAAGCTCCACAGAAACAGAAGCCTCTCCACATGCCATGCTCCCCTGCTGCTGGAGTTCTGGCATGAGGAGTTCCCACCCTCTCCTCTGCACTGCGTATCACTGAAACATACCATCTTGGAAGGGTCATAAATGGTGTAGTTCAGCCTAAATTTATTGATGATTAGGGTGACAACCTGAACAGCCTGAAGAGAATTTCACCGGAGAACAAAACAGTATAATTTCTAAAAGCAACTGGGTACATTTCTTGTACAGATGGCTTTTCTTTACAGCTTAGTTTCTCTCACCTGACTGCATGATTCACTAAGTACAATCACTAACAAGACACTGCACAGCTATTATTTTGATGCTGAATTAGGAACAGAGATATTCTGAGTTTAACTATAACAAAATTAGTAAATGCATAGACTTCTTTTTTAATAAGAAAACAGAAAATGTAATATTTAGTTCTTTTAAAAACCCTACTGTACTACATTTTTCTAGCTGGATGTTAAGTCTTGATAGACTCCTTACTGGTAGCCCTAATCTAGATGAAAGATTCTATTATGCTTTGAAAGAAACATTTCTTTCATCAGGACCGGTAGTAAGACAAGCCCTTTTATAAAATTTTATAGAAGATATATCTATACAGATACATTGTCACATGTTTTCCCAAACTACTATTATAATGCTACAGTGTTGAGATTTCTCATACCTTTATTCAAATAAGCTTAAACTGATTTAAACAGATATTTGATTTTGCTGATACCAGAGACCTAATTCTTAGTGTGCCTGATTAAGATCAGAATGTACCTCAGAAACTGAACTTGTAATGAAATTTCCCTTCTACCATTTCCAAGTTTTCTTAGTGTTCTTATTGCTAAGTTCTTAGCAACAGCCATATTTCAAAAAGTCCAATTTTTTTTAGATAAATTACAGACAAATACATTGCCTGCAGTATCTCCTGTGCAAATCTTACACTGAGAGCTCGTTTTGTTTTCTCCTTGTTGTATTAGTTGTAATTCACATATTGCAACTGTTATTTCCAAAGTCTATGAAAATTACTCAAAATATCTGTTATTTCTCTCTGAAATTATCTTTAACGTGATTTATATCTTTCAAACCATTGCCAGTTACAAAATTCAATCTTTCTAGGTGTTTGCATCATGTTTTCTTGACGTACAAACCAACATGGCTCAAGAGTTCAGCAGAAGGTATTTATCACTCAACATGGAAATGACCACTAGAGGACGTGGGCAATATTTACTATTCATTGAAGCAAGAAGTTGTTTACTATTCCATTATGTAAAAGAGAGATGCCTTTGACTAGGAGTTATTTAAATATCTAAATAAAACACACTTATTTTAACTAGAAGTTGTCTAGACTACCTCTTACTTAAGATAAAATCTGAAGTTAAAGATTAAACTTGCATAGGTCCATAGAGCAAAGTGAAACAGAGTAGTGTACCTGAAGGTTTTCTCCTATGAAAATTTACTCAAATAAACTATCACGGAGACATTCACACAAGGACTAACCTAAGACAAAAGGCAAATGCAATGTCTAAAACCCTACCACACTGTTGGTATCAAGTTAGCTCATGAGGAAGAGGGACACACAGCTTTCTGATGCAGCCTTAGCAAAGCAAGCTAGACATTTTTCTCTCTCTTTCTTCAGACTGACATTCATTTCCAAGTGTTCTAGAGTTTGGAAGTGAATAATGAATACTGACATTTTCATTTTAATCTTTTCCTCACTTACTGTGATTTAAGGTAACTGGGTGGCTTCAGGGCATTCCTCAGTTAGGGTTTGGGGAAATTTTTTTTAACTGAAACCCCTTGCTTGCTTGTGCATCCTCTGCCATATAAAAATAGTAGCAGAGTGGGCTATTTGAGCTGAATAAGCCAGGTCAGGAACTGGATCTTCAAGTCCAGACTGAAATGTCTTCCAGTGACTGGTAGTGACCAGGAGTGCAACAGCAGCAGAGAGGTGTACCTAGAAGACCTTCAATTGTTTAAAAAAAAAAAAAATGCATTGCGTGTTTCTCCTGGTTACGTTTCTTTTACACATCCCAAATTTGAGTGGTCGTTTATTACATGTTTTTTAATCTCAAATGAAAAAAAAGTGAAAAGCAAACAAGTCCTTATAATCAGTTATACTATACAGGCATATATTTCAAGAATAAAGAGCTGCTTATGAGAACACAGATAGAAATTTTGATCGATAGCAGTCTCCTCCCCTTTGCACTTGTTCTCCTAATCTAAATATTAGTAAAGTTGGGAACTAGAGCATTATATCGATACCTTATTTAATAGGGAACACTGCTTCCTGATGCTGTTGAGATCTTGATTTCAATCCATCCTTTGCCAATTAAATTATTAAATCAGTAGCATAAACCCAATTTCTGCTAAGTCTTCCTTAATACTACAATAGCACTAAAGAAAATCAATTGTTCTGCACTTGTAAGGACAGAACCTGTCCAAGTTGACTTTTGAATTATCCTGTGAAATGTTTATGTGATTACAGTTTTTCACATCCATAGAGTTGTTTGGTTTTATATATAAAATACTTTTAACCATACCAATGACCACCATTATTAATGATATTAATCTCAAATTATATACCCATAGCCTCTACAAGGTAGCCCATTATTTTTTTGGTGAGTAAGCTGGAACAGAAAGAAAGGGATATGAAAGCCCAAGGTCAGGAGTAGCACCAATAAGAGAAACCAGATCTCCTAGGTCACAATAGAGTTTTAGATTCAAGACGACATTCCCTCTCCATACCACCCCACCCCCCCAGTCTAAAATCCTCACTGTTTGCCTGCTAACCTCTCAGGCCTTCACAAAGAACCTTATGGGGGGAAAAAATTAAACTGGATTGAAATAAACTGGAGAATAATAATAATTTAAAAAAAATTGTTCAGAGCAGGATAAGGACTGTAACTTAAGAAGTTTCTTACTCAAAATAGAACTGAGGGATAGAGTCTGACTTCCTTGGCTGAATTTCTCTTCCAGTCATATAAAAGATGCAAATACCCCTTAAACAAAGCAAGCAATCTGTATCAAGAGGTATTCAGATATCATCACTAGGTTATTCCTATTTTTAAGGCCTTTTAATCTTAAATAGCAATATACGTACATAGTTAAAATTGCAAACCAACTCATTCACAGAATCACAGAACCGTCAGGGTTGGAAGGGACCTCTGCAGACCATCTAGTCCAGCCCTCCTGTCAAAGCAGAACTTCTCTTTTCCATCAGGAAAAGCAGTATTATGAATAACTTCAGAATCTGATATAATAAAGATTTTTTTTCTGCTCCCTCTAAGAAATAAAGAGCATCCTCATTTATATGATGGTACTCCATGGAGCAACTGCTGAGATAGCTGAGCAATTCTAAGACTACTTTTGCTGTCAAAGGAAAACTTGTTTATATCATAGGATAACTAATACTTAAAAACTTAGAATTGCAAGAGAACATTGGAGTCAAAGCATTTTACACAACGTGAGCTAAGCAAAATGGAATGAACACATCCAGAAGAATGCAGTTTATCACGTCGTTTATAGCAACCACAAAGGAATCAAATTACCCTGCTTCTATTTAAGATTTTGCAGTTGTAGAGCTGACACCTATTTATTTAATAACAAAGTAAAACAAAGTATCTTTGAGCCAGTGAGGAAAACACCCCAGTTAACAAATATTGCCAATATCAGTAAGCTGTAGAAGCATAACTAGCATGTGTGCAGCACAGCCACCGAACAGGCAAAAGGTAGAATGCCAAAAGCAACACAGAGAAACAAGCAACATTATTTGTCAAACAAAACTTGGATGGATAGCAAGAAGACAAAATGCATTATTGTTTCTTGATTTATGCCACAACATATTTTTTCCACTACTCACAACTACACAAATATTGAAATATTTGTATTGTCCATAGTGGTTTCCAGATCCCACTCCCAAGTCTATTCAATTGAATTTTCAGGATATTTGCCACTGGACCACTTGCTTGCCAGCAGTTGAGTGAGGTAATAATACTTTTTATTCTCTATTTTTGTGAAGGGAAATCCATAAGCACAACAGTACGCTCTATTACTGGGCTTTACAACATTTCACAGCCATGACTGCATCTCCTGGTTTCTACACTTGCAGCTACAAGCTGTTATCTAGTGCCTAACACTACTAAAATGTGTGCCCCTCTACTTAACAGGGGCTTAAAGCAAGAACACATTCATTTGTGCAAAGAACTGACTTCGTTGCAGCGAGGTCCAATAACACATATGAGCATCTGCATTTAGATATATCAGCATCTTCCTTCTTTCCTTGTGATGCTGCCATGAATTTCTGACAACGTTCCCTGATACTCTGTATGACTAATACAGGGTTAGACAACAACAAAGGACCTAGTTAAAGCATTACCATATGAACATATACGTGAGTAATACATGAATATTGATTAGAGTCTTATCTGGTAGAGTTGATGTCCTGACTTTGAATCTGTGGCAATTTAACAGGTTGTTTGGTTGTTTTGGTTTTTTTTCCAACAGGTCTTTGAATAAGGTCTGAAAGATTGGCTTTCTATTCTTCCACAAAGTATTCTCACTGTGAAGACTAGAATATAGATTGAGTCTCAATACTAAAATCATGCTCACTAATGCACTCTCTTACCTTTTTCTGGTCTACTGAACCAAAAGCACCTTCTGCCTCATGACATACTATAAAAAGAAAAGCTAAGTGTTGCAACCTCCTCTTCTTAACCTACAGCTGGCTGAAAATACCACTGACATGGATGTAAATATCTCAGAAGGGAGAAGGCACCGAAACAAGAGCTGTGGTTCAGCCATGGTATAGCAGGAATACACAATCACTTCTTCTGCTAACATAAAGAAAACAGTAGCTGATGACCTGTATTTTGAGTGTGGCATAGGTAAGATCCAAAATGTTTGGTCCTTTCAAGAAAAGGCTTCTTTCAAAGCCAGCTTCTTTCTTTTAAAGCCGTATGAAGTGGCAAAAATTAATTTTTTAACAAATGCCTTATCATATATCTATGGATTCAGATCAGAGAGCAGTTGAGGTGAGATTTTTAGGACTGCAGTTTCGGCCACATACTTTATTTCACCACTGTCCTACTTTCTAGCACTCAAATCCCATGTCCCCTTCTTTTCCTTGTGATATGGATTTCTCAGTCCTATTAGTGAAAGGGCAATATAGATAAACCTTTTCTAATGCATATCTAGACCAAAACCCCACTTGGAATGAAGAAATTAAACCATTTCTACATATATTTGAGCCCACTGTTAAAGAAAACTGGTCTTCTGGCTTGGAACATTTTGAGGCTTCCATGACATGGCTACTACGAATCCCTTTAGCCAGTTAATTCCATATAACCATTTGAAAACTAAATTGTGTTTTTGAAAAGAATCAATTCAAATTGTTTAAGCTTCAGTCTACTGAAGTAAATTGCTCATCTTTAGTTATGAGGGATTAATTCTTCCATCTATCTTATTTTTGGCCAACTTGAGAAATGGCATAGTTTCGCCGTACTCTCTACTACCTTGCATTTCATCCTTCATCACACTGGACATCAGTTCTTTATTACTGCTGAAGCTTCTTAGGTGGAAATTCTTCATCATTAGCTTCACATTCTCACCCTGACTATGATTTACTTTGATACTTTTTCCTTGATCTTCATCATCAGCCCAACACATTTCTCCCAGTTACAGAAACTATGACCCCATTGAGAACCTGACAACTAGTGTACGGCCCTCAGTTGCAATTCACCTTGGTGATCAATTCTCTCATTGTTTTCTTGTACAGGTTTCTTTCGGGGGTTTTTTGATGGTGTGGGGTTTTTTGGGTTGTTTGGTTTGATTTTTTTTTTTTAATTTTTATCATGTTAACAGCATAGTCATACCTTTCCAAAAATCAATATTCAATTTAATCCCTTTCACTGCACATCAGGCCACATGATATAAAGAGAAACCTTGCTCCTGAAACCTTTCTTTTTAAATCATATTCATTCTGTGAAGTCACTCTTCTCTAATTCTCTTCTAGCTTTTTACATTAATATCCCTCTTCCTTTGGATGTTTTTTGTTTTTGTAGGGTTTTGTTTTGTTTCTTAACATTTTTATAAAAGATGTGCTCATTAAAAACTGAGCTGCATTCTGTCCACTTCAAGAAAAAATTATATTTATCTTAAAATATTAGCCCTTCATCTACATATTCAAGGAAAAAATACCAGCTCATATTCAAAAGTGTTTTCTGTGAAATAACATGAATAATGTCAGAGAGCTGAAAATTAATATTTTCAGGGAGGACTAATTTGCATATACCAAGCTATCTCTTGGTAACTAGTAAAAGTCACCACTTTACTGTAATGAAATTCCCCTGGTGAGGAATTTTTATTTATAAAACAATAGTCACAGATGCATATAGAATTTCACAGCTCAGTGATTGCCACCTATGCCAGTCTTGTGAGAAAGAATCATCCGGAGTTAAAATATCAGACCCTGAATCTACTGCAGTTATAGCTGCTGTGATGTTGGACACATTAGATGAACATTCAGCCTCAGCAAGAAGGAGATGGGGAAATCAGCAAATTCTGAAGTAGTAAAACTATGAGTCTCTTAACCAATGGAGCTGTAAAGCATGGAACAAATTTGGTTTTGGAGACAAGAACTGACCTTATAAAATAGTATCACATGGGGTCATCAATCCACTAATCCAACCATCTCTCTCAAACGAAGTCCTAAATTGCTGGATTTGGTTTTTTTATGTGTGTGTTTGTGGGGTTTTTTGGTTTTTCATTTCTTTGCTTTGCTGTGTATCATCTGATGGTTTGGTTTTTGGTTTTGGTTTTTGGTTTTTTGGTGGTTTTGGGTTTTTTGGGGGGTTTTTTTGTTTGTTTTTTTTTGTTTTGGCTTTTTTATTAGCATCTTATTTATCACCAAGAAATTGAAATTGCAGAGCTAGATAGAACCTAAGGAGATTCCTGTTCTATGCAAAGCTCTCATAGTCCAACCAGGCTATGAGATGTGTGTACCCTTGGCATGGGTCACCTAAATGAGCTGCACACAGCTCCTACAGACACATAGAATTTTTTTTCCCTGTACCTTTTGTCACAGGAAAAAACAATAATGAAAATATGACTATTTAAACATTGTATCCTATTAAACATACCATGCAAAAGCATTCATATAATTAATAACAAAAAAGAACAGCTGTGAACATCTTGGTATGAACCACTGATTCTTCTTTGTTCTGTAACTAAGTGAAGTTCCTGCAAACTTCATAAACACTAAGGAAACACAAAAAGCCATATCCTACTGGAAAGAAAGCAAATAAGGAAAAACACTTTGCATGAAAGCGTAGAACAGTTAAAAGCCCTGTGGAAGGTGAAGCTCTTGAGACACAGAAGACAGCAGGAAAGATTTTAACATTTAACATTTAAGTACATTCGTGCATCACTAAATTTGAGCCAAACCTGGACTTACAAAAAGGGATAAGCAACTCAGAATGCTGAACTATGCAGGAAAGTTACTAATTTAGCTTGAATCAGCCATATAAGAGCTAATACACGATGAACAGGTGGATGTGGGACGCTTAACACAAGCCACCAGTGAATCGATTAGAAAACCACCAAAGACTGACTTATCTCTTCCTAAGCTGAGAATTACAAGGGTCACTTACTCTATTGCTTGCTCAGTGGAAGAATAATGTAGCTTCATGCACTGATGGCACCCTAAGGAAGCAAAACCACAATAGCACTTGCTGACAGGTTAAATTCAACTCAGAGTTTAAGAAACTAAGGGCAGATGCTACAATCTTAAATCCATTGTTACAATATATATTAAACAAGCAAAATGAACACATAGCACTTTTCTACTTAGACAAAACTGGCTGAGAAAGGTCACTGCTCCAGACAACGGCTCACTGCCTTGGTTTGTTGTACTAGTACAACTTTTTGTGAGACTATGTTGTAAAAGGGATCAAAAAATTAAAATCAGCAAGCATACAAAACCCAGAAAAAAGCAAAAAAGTACTAACAAGAAGACAGATACTCCTATTTGTATTTTTCTGTATTTTCCCATACAGTTTTCTATAATTAATATAAAACTTCTATTCTAAAAAATTTCTGTATTTATTTGCTTCTATTTAGGGTTGTTTCTAACCTCCACTATTTGCTTCTCCTCTTTGAAAGATGGTCCAATAAATAACTATATAAACAACAGATATTGCAAGAATGCCTTAAAACAGTCATGCCAAAACCCTCCAAAAATCCCATCAACCCTATGCAAGTGTAAAAAGTCCTTAAGGTGAGTGTTAGTAGAGACTAATTCAAATTATTTCACTGTCAAGACAGAGATGTAGCACCCTCCACATCATGAAAAAAAATAGAAGTTACAAATCCACAATTTCCAAATTTACAGAAATGCAGAAGGTATTTAGTTGGTGCTGAAAAAAATTTTGTGTGTGTGTATATATATTAAAAAACTCCCAGTGCTAAGACTGTCAATTCATTTAACAAATTGATTTACTATCTCAGGAAGCAGATGGACCGATACTAGCAAGATAACAGAATCTTCCACATTCAAATACCTGTGTACTGTCAAGCTGTCACTAGTAGATATATTTTCTTTAAAACAACATCATATTAAATCTTAACATTTCTCAATAATATGTGCAAAAATAACATAGACTTCTCAATACATTAATTGCCTTTCTAACAGAAGGGACAGATACTCTTTATGAATCTTAAACTGAGAGCCAAAAACCCAAAGCTGTTAAGGCTTTTCCACACTGTCAAAGTAGAAAATTAAAGAATCCATTATGGTGGAAGGTAAAAAAGAATCACCTCTTCTCTTCTGCGTGACATTGGCAAGTTTTTATTGTCAATGCAATTGTCAATAGGGAAAAAAAAAATACACATTTAGCCTAGATTCATATTCTTATCTCTGAAATAGCTTTACTAGAAGAATCAGCAGCTAAACAGGCAAGTTCACTTGCCAAATCTAGTCACATAGATGGGTTATGTCTGATGAAGAACCATAGTAAGTGTGAGTTTGGCAAACTTGTGAGGTGAAGCACTTGAACATGCAACTGTTAATTCCTAAACCAATAAGGTAGTGGAAAAAAAGAAAAATTAAAATGATGAGGTTCCTTGTGAAAGAGATACATCAGATGTGCTCCTTATTCACACTAAGATAACAGAAAACAGCAACACTATCCCTAATAGATGAAATTGAAGTGATCATAAAAGAAATTAAGCACTTCAGATTTGATTCATACTTCAAACAGGTTAAAGGAAAAGTCATAAGTATCAAACAAGGTTTATTATTTAAAATAATTTCTAAACATTTGCAATACTTCAGAGATTATGAAACTTAATTAATTCCTTCAGCTTCAGGGTTTTTCTCCTTGTAGTTACAGTTTCCAGTTTTAACTCAACCTTGAATTTTAACATAAAGGAATCAATTTCTTCCTCTGTGAAACTAAATGAGAGCACAACACACTCCCTTTTTCAAGTTAAAAGATACTACTTTGTGTTTGTAATTTATCCTAAACTGGGTCTACACCAATCGAGTCACAGAATCCTGCAGTTCTTTCTCAGTTCCAAGTTCTGGGTATTCTACAGCTATCAGCACAAGTGAAAGGATGGATAGCCTCACTGTTGCTGATTTGACTGTCTCCTAAAGAGCCCTTTTTAGTTTGCCTTCAGCTGTGTTCTCCATTCTCAAGATGCAGAAGAAACATCACACAATTTCTTTCAACTTATTTAGCAAAAATAAAACCCAAAAACCTTATGACTTGAAATTATTTTGCCACAAATGCAGTAATATTCAAAGATCGTAATTTTACTGAACATCACTTACTCTCCCCACTACTATCTAAAACAAATTCTACATCAGTCCACAGACTAATTCAGATATGTACTAACTTTAAATAAGTAAACACTCCACATGACTTTTACCGAGACTATTTATTCAGTTCGCTGTAAAGCACATAAGAGTTTTGATGAACAGGTAAGAGTGTGCACTAACACCAGCCTTCCAGCATATTCATAATAATGTACACACAAAAATAAAATAATTTTTTAAAAATCTAGGTAATTTTAAGAAAAATAAGACAGTATTAAGACTAATGACATTCTGAATACCTCTGTCTACCTGATCTAGAAATGAAAGCAACCATACAAAAAATAGTTGTAATTAACAAAAAATCCCACATGATTAATTTATTTGGAATAAACTTAAATTATCCTGCTAAAGGGAAATTCCCCTCACAAAGTTCCCATGTTAAGCCATAGATAATGTAACATTTTGAATTCATTTTCATATCTCAGTGGTATTTTAAATCATTTAAAGAATGATCTTCAGAATCAATATTTCTTTAGATAGGTTTTACCCGCAAGATGAATCTTTTCTTACAATTGCAGGTGAGTCCATAAAACCAATAGGCAGAATAAATACTCTGGAGTCTTTTTTTTTCTCTCTTTGTAGTTACAGACATACTAAGAAACCCAGCTTCTACAGTTTTAAGTCACCTAGACAGTCTGCCAACTAAATAAAAATAGATTCTGTATGTGTTCGTTTACTAAGACTTGTGAGCCTTAAACTTTTGTGAAGCTTTTATAGACAACAGGAATAAGAAATCGCATGAAGTGATAAACCTCACAAGCTAAAATATTTTGTAGCTACAAAATTTTTAAAAAAGTCCTCAATATCATTAGGCAGTTTATCCCAAAGAAACCTTGCAATATTCTGCATTCCATACTGACTGAAGAAGAAAGGGACATGTGGCTTAAAAAAAAAAAAAAAGGCAGCTGCTGGAGAGGAGCATGAAGCAGTACATCACATGCAAAGAGCAAGACTCCCTACAAAGAACAATTATCCATGAGAAGCACAATCTCAAATTATAAAAAGCTCCCAAATTATAGCAGCATGCAGTCTCCAGCACCACCAAAAGAGACAGAAAACAATAAAAGCATCTTAGTTGCCTTACAGGGAGCCTTCAGAAAATAATCCTTCACACCACAAAATGATGAAGAAAAAGAACATTCTTTTTCCTAGTGTTTGTTGTTTTCTCCGTACCTTGATATATGGTACTTTTTCTGGTGCCTGCAACAACTCTTGTACTTTAGGCTAGAAGACGACTTTATTCATTTATTCATGGCTGTTCTTGCTGTACCAAACTGTTTCTACCAGACATTACAGTTTCTCTGACATACAACCACATCCTGAAAGCTACATTTCCCTGAGACTTATTGGAAAGTAACAGAAAAGAGAGGGACAATAGAATCATAGAATCATTATGGTTGGAAGAGACCTCAAAGATCATCAAGTCCAACCATATACCTGATGCCACCCTGTCCACTAAACCATGTCTTGAAGTACCACATCTAAACGTTTTTTGAACACCTCCAGGGACGATGACTCCACCATCTCCCTGGGGAGCCTGTTCCAATGCCTAACGACTCTAACAGTGAAGAAGTTCTTTCTAATGTCCAGCCTGAACCTCCCCTGGCACAACTTGAGACCGTTTCCTCTCGTCCTATTGCTATTTACCGGGGAGAAAAGCCCAATCGCCACCTCACTACAACCTCCTTTCAG
>NW_009594605.1:0-205 GCF_000690535.1 Cariama cristata
GGCCTCTGAGGAGGAGCCTGGACTGGCTGATGGGGAAGGGGAGGAAGAAGTACAACTCTCTTGATTCCATCTCTTTACAGAGCAACTCCCTACAGAGAGAGTACTATGGCATGGAGGTTTTTAGAGGGCTGAGGGCGGAGTACTGGTGCAGCCGGATTGCCACCCATGGCCGTGAGGACAATAGTGTGAGCACCTGGGTGGAGGC
>NW_009594606.1:0-238 GCF_000690535.1 Cariama cristata
CCCGCAGGTGCTCAGCAAAGCGCAACTGTGGCCAACCCAGTGTCCGGTGCATCCCCGGACCTGCTGCCACACTTCCAGCTGGAGCCGGAGGATGTCTACATCGTGAAGAACAAGGCGGTGAGCCTGGCCTGCCGTGCCACCCCCGCCACCCAGATCTACTTCAAGTGCAACGGCGAGTGGGTGCACCAGGGCGACCACGTCACGCAGCACCGCACTGACCGCGGCACCGGTGAAAGCC
>NW_009594607.1:0-236 GCF_000690535.1 Cariama cristata
GGACCCACGTGCGGTGGGAGATGGACCCGAGGGGAGCGTCCCCCCGTACTCAGGCCGGAGTTTCAGTCCTGCTTCACCGCGCCGCGGAGCCTGGGAGAAATTTACTTTTTTTAACCACTGTTCAAGAGAAACCCTGCAGATTTGGTGGGTTTTTTGGCCACCGTTTCTTTTACCACCTCGGCGCTGCGGTGAGCGTCTCCCAGGCCGGGGAAGGAGCGAGCAGAGGCTGCTGCTAC
>NW_009594607.1:273-1037 GCF_000690535.1 Cariama cristata
CAGATGAGCTCCCCGTGCTCGCAGCTGCACTCAGCGGGGCCTCAGAAAGAGCCCACCATCAATATTCGGTTCCTGCTTGCATTTCACGACTGTCTCGCTAAAAAAAAAGTTTGCAGACGAGACCACGTGGGACACGGCAAAGTGAATGGTGCTGGAGAGGGCGGAGGGGGTCTTGAAAAGGGGGGTGCAGACCCCGACACCCCGTTAGGGCAGTCAGGGAGCCGAAACCGAGTGCCACATTTCCCTCTGAAGAGCTCCATCCCAGTGCGGCGCCACTTGCGCATCCTGAATTTATCCTTAGGAATTACGGCTCGGCAAACAGGCTCGAAAGCCGCAGTCTGCTCCCAGCCAATTTGCACACAATAACTAAGGATAACTGGGAGCCCGTCAGGCCCGGGTAGAGTTTTCCCTCGAGTTCTGGGGTAATTGAATCTGGGGTTTTACGTCAGCTCATCAATAGAGATGAGGTCCAGCCCTAGCGCCCGATTTTTATCTCCTTTACGCTCCCTCCAGGCGGGCGCAAGCCCGATGACCTCTGCAGAGTCGTCCCTGCCAGTGTGGGGACCGAGAGGAGGAGGTCGGTGTCGTTTGGGGAGGTCACGGTCTGGGCTCATCGCTGGGAACCGGCTGTTTGGCTGAGCCCTTTAATCTCTTAGCAGTACCTGTCCAGGAGTTGTTTTAAATATAAAAACCGACTCGGTGGTGGCCGTGAAGTAGCTGAAGCCTGGCCACGTCCGAGCGGGAGGGAGCTGCTCGCTCCACCA
>NW_009594607.1:1076-1854 GCF_000690535.1 Cariama cristata
CGTGCTCCTTGTGATCGCAGGTGCCGGTGACGTTTGACGACGTGTCCGTCTATTTCAACGACAAGGAATGGGAGAAGCTGGAGGAGTGGCAGAAGGAGCTCTACAAGAACGTGATGAAGGGGAACTACGAGTCGCTGATCTCCCTGGGTAAATACGGGGTGTCCGCGCCCTGGCGAAGGCAGGCGCGCCGGGGCTCCTGGCCGCCCGCAGGCTTGGGCACCTTCCGACTCCTCCGTGGAGATCCCCTTGAGACCCAGATGTCCCATTTTAAAAGGAGACTCAAAACCACAGGAGGATGTTTCTAGCCTGGGTAAAGCCATCCCGCCGGCAGCGCCCGGGTCCGTTCCCAGGTCGGGGTGCGGTGCTGTGCCAGGTGGGTGGGGGCCGCCCGTAGGCGGGTGGGCTGAAGACCTCCTGAGGCCCCTTCCAGCCAGGCACTCGGTCAAAATCCAGCGCCATCCTCGTGGCTGTTGGAAGGGCTTCCCTGCATCTTCTGGGTCTGCAGCGGGTGCCAGCCCACGCACCCCTTCAAAGAAAACCTTTGCAGAGGGAATTCCCGGCTCTGCTGGGGCCAGAGGTGAAATGCTTTTGGCTTCGGGAGAGCCCGGGATTTGCCTCAGAACTTCTAAAAACCCCACCAGAAAAACACATGGGTTGAAGGTAGTTCCTCTGTGCGTGGCACCTCAGCTCCTGCCTCCGTGAATCCCTTCTCCCCATCCGGGGAGCCCGGCCTGCCTGCAGCGCCGGGCTTTTCTGCCTTTGTGGATGTTCCCGAGTG
>NW_009594607.1:1884-2782 GCF_000690535.1 Cariama cristata
AGGTGGAAGCCGATATTAGGATTCGCTGTGCAGTAATTCCTCTCTCCACCCCTCTGTCTCTCCACAGACTATGCAATTTCCAAACCTGGTGTTTTGTCTCAGATCGAGCAAGGAGAGGAATCGCGGGTCAGGAACGAGCAGGACTTGGAGGAGAGCGAGATCATTACCGATGCCACCGCAGGTGAGGCGGCAGCTTAGCACAAGGGGAGCCGTGGGTTGCGTTCAGAGGAGCTGCTCACCCCGAGGCTAAAGAAGTGTTGCTGAAAGCCGTGCCTGAGGAGGTTGTCAGGAGGAGCCTCGCACAGGAGCGGGAAAGGTTTGGCCGATTAGAGATTTGATGTCCAGGTACAGCTCAACATAGAAACCAGGGCAAGCAGAGGCCGGAGAGGTGGGTGCTAGGAGCTGTCAGCGAGGGAAGCATCCGCAACCAGACCAGGTCCTCAGGGAGCCGGCGTGCCCAGCAAGAAAGGAGAATCGGGACCCCGTTGGGAAAATGGGACCCGTTGGGAAATCCCATCCACCCCAAAAATCCTCTCCGCCCTCTCTGGTTGTGTGGATGGTGCCTGGGTTTATCCTTGGAGCATCGCCCCAGGGCAGGGAAGACTGCTCCTATCCTGCGCACAGAGACCCAGGGTGCTGAGGGGTTTGCTGCTCCGAGGGCAGGGCTGGGCTGGGAGCGGGGCACCGGGGACCCCGAGTCCCGGAGCAACTCCTGCTCCGAGATAAGAGGGGCTGATAAGGGGGTGTCCTAGAAGAGATGGTGTCGGCTCCGCTGCTGGGCTCTGGCCCCGGGCTGCGGACATGGGGTGGCTCCGACCTCCTGCCCGTGCTCTTGGTCGTGAGGATCCTGAAGTTAAATGGAGACCAACGGGAAGAGAAAAATAACCTTCTGCTCACA
>NW_009594608.1:0-4611 GCF_000690535.1 Cariama cristata
GATATTAAACAGAACTGGTCCCAAAACTGGGCCCTGGGGAACACCACTTATGTCGGCCACCAACTGCATTTAACTCCACTTACCACAACTCTTTGGGCCGGGCCATCCAGCCGGTTTTTCACCCAGTGAAGCATACGCCCATCCAAGCCATAAGCAGTTTCTCCAGAAGAATGCTGTGGGAAACAGTGTCAAAGGCTTTAGTAAAGTCTAGGCAGATGACATCCACAGCCTCTCCCTCATCCACTAAGCAGGTCACCTTGTCACAGAAGGAGATCAGGTTGGTTAAGCACAACCTGCCTTTCGTAAACCTGTGCTGACTGAGCCCAGTCACCTAGTTATCCCGTACGTGCTGCCTGACGGCACTCAAGATTACCTGCTCCACGCTCTGGGTATCCCTTTGGGAGGTGTCTGAATAAAGTGATTAAGAAAAGCAAATCCGTATATGCTATCCAGCAACCTAAAAATGTGGAATTTCTAGTAAGGTCCTTACTTACAGAAGGAATTTTGCAGGGATTCACTAACGATTAAAAATCACATCCATGTAGGAAATTCATGGCCTGCCTGTTCTTAATCTAATCTCATTTCACATGTTTACAGCAGTCTGTAAACTGTCTAGCCCTCATAATTTTAAACCATAAGCCTGATTCTGCCAGAGTTAATTGGGCAAAAGACTTGTTGCCATTTTACATTACGAGACTGAGAATTGGGTCCATATTGATTTCTATGACTCCTTTCCTTTAACTGCATTGTGCCCAAGAACATCTATGTGCTGATTAAAGACCTGCCCACTTTCAACCACATTTTCAGAGTACAGCTGAGTTTGGTGAATTCCTTTGAAGTGATTAAAAGAAAGACCTTATTTTTCTCTGTGTAGGAGTAATTACTTTGCCAAGCATTCAATACTGTTGTCTTGACAAAAATCATATTTGCGGTTTGATAAGCTTTCACTATTGCTGTAAGATTAAAGGAGTCACCACTTCTTTATATGACTGGGAAGATCAGTTGAAGGAGCGGGAGCGCAGGTAGTGTTTTCCTCTATCCCTTCAGTAGCGGAGAAGAATACTAGAAGGAACAGGAAAACCCATCTTATTAACACCTGACTCAGAGGCTGTTGCCATCAGTGGAATTTTGGCTTCTTTGATCAGGGGTCAGTTTACAGCCCCCAAGCCTGCTGATGACAGATGGAGTTCACCTGTCTCAAAGAGGGAAAAGGATTCTAGCCCATGAGCTGGCAGGGCTGATTGAGAGGGCTTTAAACTAGGTCCAAAGGGGGATGGGGATAAAACCCTGAATGCTGGAGATGAGCCTAGGGGTAGCAGGCCAGTCTTAGAGGGGAGGTCAGTAGCCCAGCTGAAGTGCATCTACACCAATGCATGCAGCATGGGCAACTAACAGAAAGAGCTAGAAGCCATACTATAAGAAGCCTCACTATAAGAAGGACATTGAGCTGCTGGAGTGTGTTCAGAGAAGGGCAACAAAGCTGGTGAAGGGCCTGGAGAAAAAGCCTTACGAGGAGTGGCTGAGGGAGCTGGGGTTTTTTAGTCTGGAGCAGAGGCGGCTGCGGGGAGACCTGATTGCCCTCTGCCACTACCTGAAAGGAGGTTGTAGCGAGGTGGGGACTGGTTTCTTCTTCCTGGTAACTAGCGATAGGACAAGAAGAGAAGGTCTCAAATTGCACCACGGGAGGTTCAGGCTGGACATTAGAAAGAACTTCTTCACTGTTAGAGTCATTAAGCATTGGAACAGGCTCCCCAGGGAGGGGGGGGACTCACCATCCCTGGAGGGGTTCAAAAAACGTTTAGATGTGGTGCTTCAAGACATGGTTTAGCGGGTTTAGTGGGCATGGTGGCATCAGGTATACAGTTGGACTTGATGATCTCTGAGGTCTCTTCCAACCACAATGATTCTATGATTTTATGATTAAGATGTCCCTGCACTCAACATTTTGTTTTTATTTGTGGTTAGATACCCCCACAGGTAAACACATCTCCTCTGACACCAGAATGGGAGAGGGGAAAAAGGAGTTACAATCCCTCCTAAGATTACAGGCTTCAAGTGCCTCCTGGACATCGAAACCATCTCATACCGTCCTTGGGGCAAAACCCTCTAGCATTTCTCAGAGAGCTGCCAAAATCCTCAGCTCTGCTACTCTTGTGTGTTGTTTCTTGTGAACATAAAACTCTGCTGGACCTTGAAGCTTTGAAATACAGGCAAGAATGAACTGAACCGAATCTAACAATAACAACTGATACAGAAATTTGGAACATTGCACAGGTTATTATGATGTGGGAAGATAATGAATGGGTATGTGTTCAACGACAAGGTGCCACTGCACCCCTGCAGTATCCCAGCTCCTCAGAACTGTATCTAATGGGATGCTGCTCCTACAGTCACGTGACTGTGGGAAGTTGGTAGACTAGACAATATACATGTATACAGTGTGGCGCTCAGCACGTCAAGTGGCATCGAACTTCACGCAACCCAACTGAAAGTCAGCTGCTTCCCATGAAGGAGACACAAGTGCCCTTCACCCATACAGGCCAGGCGTCCCATGAACTTCAGGTCAACATATTTTGTATGTGATTAGGAAGGAGGGGTAGAGGTAACATTTTGATGCAAACCCTACTCAAATCTTTGGTACTACTACTCTGAGTAGCAGTGAGTTGGAGAACTCTTATACCTTGTGTGAATTGTTCAGATAAGGTTTTTAAAATGCTCAGCTCCATGAAGCCCTCACCAAGAATTCCTGACTGGAAAACTCACTGCACTCTACCTCTGCAGCTGCCAAAAAGCAGCCAGTGAAAAAATATGTCTTTTCCCATCAATAAGGGTAATAATTGTCTTTCCCATGCCCGTGTGAGTAGCCCACAGTTGTTAACTAGTCTAGGCAAAACAAGTAAGGTTGTGTCTCTCTTTTCAGAAAATCTGACAGCATGGAGAATTGAGATTGATATTAAAGTTCTACAAAAATAGCCTAAAAAACTTGCTGGGAGAGAAAAGATGAGGAGAATAGTTTACTGGATTGGGTACAAAGAGAGAAAGGGAACAGAGAGTCAGGTAAAAGAAAAGAGGGTGGTTTTTTTAAGCCATGAAGACACGTCTGATTTTGCACATCAATTGTAGTAAAAGCAGAAAGAGCAGTAAGGGAACGAAGGACAGAAGAGCTGACTTTGACTTTGGCAGAAGGCTAAATGAAAAAGGGCTACAATGTGTGATTTAAGTGAAGAAATTAGGCAGTGTAGGCTTGGAAATTAAAGACAGGGAAAGAAAATGGATGAATGGAAAAAACTTTTGTAAAAGAACTTGAATATAAAACTTCCAGCAACTGATGCCTCAGCTAGTACCAGTGTCTGGAAAATTGGATTCTTCAGTACTTTCAGCCTCTTGCAGAACTTGCATAATATAAAAATCTGGTCTGTATTTTTCAAAGCCCTAAATATAGGAAGGGAAAATGTTCTCTGTCAGAGAGTCTTTTTTGATTAATGAAGAAATGCAAGTGTAAAATAAACCATTCAGTATTACAGAAATGTTTGTCAAGTATCTGAAGCACACAGTAACAGCCCAATCTAGATCTGCACACAGTTCAAACCCACAACAAAGTCAGTGGAAGTTTTTATTACCTTAAAACGTATGTAGTGATTAAGCATAACATATTGATTGATCGTCAGCCTTTGGTATTGTTGAATGGGTATTTCCTGCAAATCCTGACTGTGTTCAGTCTCTGTCCTCATTTCCTGACAGAGGGAGAAGTAGCATGAGATGATCAGGGGCCTCTTTGTGGAAATGGGGTTAGGGGTCTTGGCAAATCAAGGTACATTCATCTGGTTTACCCCCCGACACACACTTGGGTACCCAGAAATTATTTGTGCCAGTTCAGTTTCTTTAATTGCTTTCAGATCTAGGGTAAGTTTGTTTCACTAAAATTTATCTGTCTCCAGCAATTACTTTGTTTGGTGCAGAACTTGCTTCTGTTTTAGATTTTCAGGGTAAGAAAGAAAATATGTAAGTCTCAGATCCTTTGGTCAGAAAATTACCCTAAGTATATATTCAGTTTAAACTGCCTGAAAGGAAAGAAGAAACTTTTCCTTGATATAGATGAAAGTTTTCCCTTGTAATCTAACAACTAGAAATCGAATGAATGTGCGTGTAATTTTAGATCCGAAATCAAATACTGAACCAAAACCAATTTCTCAGAGTCCTTTCATTATCTGAATATAAAAGGCAAAAGAACAGCTGTCATAAACAAGTAATTATTTTAATTTTAATGCCACACTGCGTGGCCTGACAGCAAATCCCCTAGTTGCAGTCTGTCCTTCCACTTCTCTGGCTTGAAAAACAAAACCAAACAAAACAAAACTATAAATCATGTTAAAGCAATTGCATATGTAAATGAATCCTCTGGAAACTAGATAACTTCGCGCTGAAATAACTGGAGGCTCTCCTTGCAGCGTTAATCCGGCAAGATCTAGAGGGTGGAAATTACTAAAACTCTGGAGGGACTGCATGCCGCCGCCAAACAAACATGCACGCGGATCTTCAGCTCACCGACGCTGAGCTGTTTTGTCGGCTCTATGTCGCAGACCACTCTCGCAGCTTGTCCGTCCGAGCCTC
>NW_009594609.1:0-4852 GCF_000690535.1 Cariama cristata
GCTGTGAGGCGAGAGAGCGCGCGCGGGAGGCGGTTAAACGGCCGCGGCGCGAGACCGGTACCGGGCGGGCTGAGCTCGCTGTCCGCATCAGCCGGGATGGCTCCTTACCTCAGGGCGAACCGGGGGGATGAAGGCGTGTGGCGGCGGTTGGCCGTTCGGGAGGGGGAGGCTTCGACCGGCAAGAAAGGCTGTGCCGGGAGCCAGTGAGGCAATGTCTGCTCGGTTTGTTCGTGGAAGTCCCAGGAGCTACGTTATTTAGTTGGAGGTTTGCCTGGGTGTTTCACGGGAGCCTTTTGATCTCCGCGTCTGCAGCTAAATAGTCACTTCGGGACTCGGTTCTTTGTATGACCCTGCCGCCCTCAGCAGGTGCAGGATCCTGCTCCGGCACATCCCCGGCGTCAGCCTTCGCCGGCTGCTTTCTGCCCAGTACCCTCTTGCTGTTACCTCTCAGGTGAAACCGGTGATTCCATAGCAGCGACGTTGGCTTTTCAACAATTTCCCTGATGCCTTAACGAGAAATAACTTTAGCACCGTCTTCAAAACGTCCTCAAGTTCTGCGAAGCCAGAGTTCATCCTTCAGGGACACCGTGCTAAAACCTCGTCGGTGGCAGGTGAGTGGCCATGGCGTGACGGAGCTCTGGGGAAGGGGAGAGAGAATCCTCCCAAACGTGTTTCCCTGCTCCCTACCTAGTCTGTGCAGAAGGCAGGAGCGATCTGGCAATCACAAAGTATACTGGTCTTCAAATTGACAGCTCAAAAGTAGACTTGCTGTATGATTTTGTGCAAATTGCTTAATTTCTTATATCTCTGTTTGTAAAGTCAGAATTAACACGTGCCTACTTACTAAACAAAGTCATTTTGCTTGACAGATCTCTATTAAACAGAACCGGGGACAGAAAATTGTGGCTTTGCTCTTCTCTGTTTGGCAGATCTGCATGTGGCATGAAGAGAGGCTGGGCTGAATTTAGGAAAGATTGCAAATGCTTTGTCAAATGCAGCAGTTTTTTATATCTACGATTTATTTTTGAATACTCTGCTCTTATACACTGGGTGCTGTAACAGTCTTCCCTGTGTCTTAAGGGAAATGGACAGGCTGTTCAGCTGGATGATGGGATAGACCTCAATCCATTTTTAAACTGGACTTTATGTTTTTAATAGCTTTTTCCTCTCTTACTAATTAGTCTAATAATTCAGTAATTCGTAGGACTTTTAGAACATTGGGCAGAACTTGGTTTTCTTAGAGCAAGTGTTTAGCAATGTATTCCTTGTCAAAGTTTTTTGATAGCTGTGGCCACAGAAAGGTTAGGTATAGTTACTACACTACCATGTTATATTCCATATATTTTAAGGTTAATTAAACAATTTTGGAGTTTTTTTGTTGCCAGTCAGAACACTCAGGAGTACTAGGGACATCTTGGAATGGACTGTTCAGAATAATTGAGATTATTCAGAGGAGTGTTTGCTAGGTAAAGCCGAAGTGCCCTGACACTCTTCATACGCTAGAAATGATACACTTTTCTTCCTATTTTTATTTACTTTAGCTTAGTGCTTGCCTGCATTGAACCATAGATCTCTATAGGATAAATTCATGATTCTTTTTTTTTTTTTCTGCTCCCTAGAACTGCCAGATATATACCGAACTTTGCATGTGTAAAGGACTACCGCTTTCGGACCTGGTCATGATCCTTGAGAAACTGTTGAAACCTTAGGAAAATGGTAAGTTTTGTACATGTTTTCTTCAGAAATTACAATGCAGAAAGTTGTTTGATACATTAAAGTGTAACCCAAGGATATTTGAACAGTTACTTTTAAGTTAGTGGCTGATTGTAGCATATACTTTCTAGTTTAATCCAGCTATTGCCACATGCAAATATTTGAATTTACGGTCTTACCTCATAGAACCTTATGTCTTTGTAATTTAAGTGCGTTGTTGGGTGCTCTGAAATTACTGTTTCCTCCTAATTATTGATTTTTGAAATAAATCAGAGAAGGAATCAAACCAGTTGCCTGTTTGATTGGATTCCAGCCTATGCTTGAAGTAAAAGAGCTCATTAGTTGTATGGGTCAAAAAGATCAGTAAAGAGATGTTTTTCTTCTCGGTGGTTCTGAACGTCTTTTGCATTTACTTCTATTTGGCTCCATTTAAAGTTTATTTTTAAAATTAATAAAGCATTAGTCTTTTAGTATTATTTCACTATGTGTTAACCACTTACCTGTAGTAAATATTGGCAAGCATTTCTAAGTAAGGGGGAAAATTGCAGCAGTACATACATCTTGATTTCAGTTTTTCAAACTTTATGCCCATACTTCATTGTAAGTACAAATTCAGTAGAATTCCCATCTTGCACAAAAAAACCCCAAGAGGTATGTGAGTGGAAATTTGCAGGATCATAATTTTTCTTGTCTTGGTAGTGATACTTATCTTTAGAATCTCCTGTTTGGCTCAAAATACAGATCAAGTTTGTTTCAGAAACTCTTTATCTTTCTATTTTATTCACCATATCCCATTTTATCATTAACTCATTGTAAAATTTAAGATTTACTCTTAATATTGATTGTTCTTTTTTTTTTTTTTTTTCAATTATGCATCTATTGAAAGGCTTACCTGTTACCAAATACCAGCTCTAATGTGAATTTTAAAAAAATCTTACAGCAGAACTGATGTTCAGAAAACATGGGGGTGGAGTTTTTTTGCTGTTTGGCTAAGCTATTAGTAGTAAGGGAAATAAGAATCCAAGGCTCCTTGGAAGCCTGCCTGCTCCGTGTGACAGTGTAGCTTCCTGCCTAGCGCTGAAAACCTGATTAATGGAGAATTGTTGTTCAGTAAAAGTGGGCTAGATCAATTCTGCAGATCACTGGAGAGTGAGTGCTCAGGTGCCAATTAAGTGAAGCTGTCATTTCTGAGTACCGGGTCTGTCGTCTTTTATGTTAATATAAACTTTTTTGAAAAAAAAAAAACTTAAACCACTCCTCCTTTGCCATTTTCCTGATGTAATAACATGCTATTTAATAGCAAAGCATTTTCACAGCAGGTGCAGTTTGACTTTGCAGCCTTACAAACACTGCAGCAAAGTTCACAGCTGACAAAAGAGCCATTCAGCGCAAAAATAAACATTTTTTAATGAGCTGATGCCTTGAATTCTGTCCCTACTGATGCTAATAACGGTGTCCACGTCTTATTTTGCCTTATAACGAACACTAGGCAGCAATATTTTTGACATTTTTGTGGAGAGGCAAAGGGTTCTGTAGTGTGAAGACTGTTGCATAAGCTGTGTATTGTAAGGCATTTTGGCAGGGGTACAAACTCTCTCACTCTGTGCTATATCTGTTCTATGTATACAGAGCAACTCAGTCCCTAGGGCTATCAATCTGGCGTCTTTCATCAGCACTAAATTTACTGCAGGTATTTTTTGTGTGCATGCAAAGAAAAGTGCTATTAAACCTTTGGGGACAGGAGTAAAAACATTCAAATAGGTGCGTCTTCTGTTTACTTTTCTCAGAACTCCTCTTCATTGAATTCTGATGAGCACATTCTGCTGACTCTCCAATTCACTCAGCCTGTGTTTATCTTGTCATAAGTCTTTATTTTGAACACTTTGGCAATGTTATCTTCCTCAAGAGCTTGTCACGCCCAAGATTTTTTTACTCTTTTTTAAGTATTTATCTATTTACTGTATAACTGTGATGTCTTTGAAAATGTGTTGCTAACTTGTAAGGAAAGTGTAGAGGAGAAATTATGTTAGTGTCAAATGTTTCTGTAGACAAATTTTGGTGTGTTGCACACTTGCTTTTTAGGAACAGAGCTGCTTAGGAGCGTGAAGTTTTTTTCTACTGGTGTTCCAATACGCTGCTCCATCTGTCCAAACTGAATTGCTAAGGTGTGGCCTTATAATATGAGCTTTAACACTGCTTTTCTCCATCCATGGGATTCATTTAATTTTCCAGTTTTATTTTGTTTGGAAAAATAATATTACACTGCAGGGCAAATCGAGATTAATTCAAAATAACTTTAAAAAAAAACGAAAACAAAACAACCTAATCCTGGTGTTTGTTTTATCTTTGTAACACGAGCATGCTAGGAAGATTTTTAGGTTCACTTGATGAATATGTCATTGAAATAACATGGAAATTTTTAGTGTACATTTTGGAGGTTCTTTTGTAATGGTTAAAACTTGGAATTTTGTGTGCTTTTAGCCTCAAAGTGAGGGCATGATGCTCTTATTGCTGTAGACCAACATTTCAGCTGGATCTGCAGGTGTGGTTCGTTCTGTTGTTGCAGTGTTACAGTTGACTAATGGCAGAATAAACAAATTGGGGCACATCTGTCTGGAACCTTACAGGTTTGTAAGTTGTTCAGTAATATTTTGGCATCTTCCTTTATTCATGTCTTTATAAAAGCAGGTGACATTCACAGTGCAGAGCTTACACATTTGATCCCAGGAAGATTTTATGGCAGCTGGGATATAAAATTACCCTTTATCCAATATTGTTTTGGTAGCTGCTCAGTTTCTTATCTTTCTCTTTTTCTCATGGAAGACTACTAAAGTCTACTATTTTAGCTCTGAAATATGACATCATTAGTACAAGGAGAAGCAGTAATCATTCAATGTCTCTATAGGCTGTAAATCTCCTCCTATCTTGGTGTCATTTAAACTATCTTGGTTTGGGGTTTAAGTGAAATTACTTTTTACGTTCTTACAGTAGTGATGCAAGGTTTTATTAATGTTTGTGATATTTGGGACTTTCTAATGGAAAGATGCTTTTTTTAATGGAAACTACTACGTAAAGTGGCCTTGATAATAAGAAATTTCTGAATCATAGAGTCATAGAATCATTATGCTTGGAAGAGACC
>NW_009594610.1:0-262 GCF_000690535.1 Cariama cristata
TGGTCATTGGAAAAAGGAACATCCAAGAAACAAGGAAAGGGACAAAATCATCAGACAGGGAAAAGAGCAGCCCATGTGAAGGAAGACTGACGGGGACCTAGGGAATCTACCCTAGCGGATCTACTGGTTATAATGAAGCTAGGGGAAGAACAACAAGAGGTAGAATTTTTGGTTGATACAGGAGTGACATATTCAGTTTTAAATCAAGCTTAAATGTCCCTGGGGAGTGAATATATCATGGTAAACGGGGAGAACGGCCAAC
>NW_009594610.1:298-572 GCF_000690535.1 Cariama cristata
TTAGAAAAACAGTGGAGTATCCACAAATTCTTGTACATGCCCAACTCCCCAAAGGCACTTTTGGGAAGAGATTTGTTGAACACTTAGGTGCAAAAATGACATTTGAGAAAGGGGAAATTACTCTAGAAGTAAAAGATAAACAAAATATCCAGATACTGAGTCTATTTTTAACCAGTCTCCCTGCAGAAGGACAAATCAGTGAGGAAATCTTAAACCAAGATTTCCCTGGGGTATGGGCTACTGAAGTACCTGGAAGGGCAAAGAACGCTCCACC
>NW_009594611.1:0-4900 GCF_000690535.1 Cariama cristata
CCCCTGGCCGCCCGCCCAGCGTCCCGCTGCAGGGCCAGGGGCGAAGTGCTCGTCCAGCTGCAGGCGATGGCACAACAGCCGATGAGAGTGCAAACGGTGAGGTCTGCACCTTCGCTGCTACCCTGAGCGGCGGGGTCAGTATTTGTCAGTGTGCAGTTACAAAGTCCACGGTTACAAGGATCTTAAAGAACTGGACTAGTACGCATGGAAACAAAACTCAGTGGCTCATAAATCCACTCCTTTAACAACAGACAGATGCACTGTCTAATGCTGGTGAGAACCAGAACGTGTACCCCAGGAAGATGGTAATATAAAAAAGAGACTTCAACTTTTTGTTTCACAATTATCCCCATAGTACCGTTTGTTATGATCTAACTTGTGGAGAAGTCCACTAATTATGTGAAGTTGTCCTTAGTCCAGTTTTGGCACACAAATTACACCCACCACTGACACGCGAAGCTCTTCTTGGGGTGCCAGCGGTGCAGCCGACTGAGCGGTTTGGAGAGCTCCTGCAGGCAGGAATTAATTCTGTCCGGAGCAAGATGTCATTCTGGCGCAGCTAGTGACATCAACCAAGTGACTGCTGTTTGTCCGCCATCTTTCAGATTCACAGAATGATTTGAGAATATTTGGAAAACAATAATAAATCTTTTGGCTAAGAAGGTTAGCATTAATTGTTTTATATGGGATCCAAATACAAATGTCAACATTGGAGAAGAAAAAAGGTTATTAGTAATCAAAGTATATACACTGGGGAAAAAAAAAAAAAAAACAGAAAAAAATTTCGTTAAATTAGCAGGTGCTTCTTGAGCATATTTAGTTTCTTAGTATTTGCTTTCTGCTTATCAGACTAGGTTGACAGTTTCAGCCTCTTCAGGAGCCACGCACCTCTTGAAGGCTCTGCCAAGTGTAGCTGTTTGAAGCCTGGTCCAGTTAAAATAAACCAGCAGTGACCCTACAACCGCTAAACCCCCTTCCGTTCCCAGGTGTGAGGTGAGCCAGCAGGCTTGACAGGTCTGTGGTGGACATGCCAGCTTAAATGTCACATTTACAGTGGCACTAGGGGATCTACACAATAAGAAGTTGTACGTTGAGATAGGGAGATTTAACAGAACTTTTTGTCCTTTGCCACGCCCATCTGCGGAAAAAGCATGTTTTTATGAGGAAAAAATTCAACCAGGAACCTCCCCTATTCAACGGCACTGCAAATATAAAATGTTTCAATTGCAGAAAAATGCATTCTTGTTCGTTTCAAAAAACAGAACAAGAAACGATGACCCCAATTTTTCTTTTTTAAGAATCTCTCATTTGGGGAAGTAAGGGAAGCTCGATGTGATGAGCACAGATTTCGTTTCGTTTTGGCAATTAGTGAACGGGGCTGCGCGTGCAGTCTCGGAGCGTTTCCTGAGTCGCTCTGCGCCACGCAGACTTCAGACTTCGATCAGAACCCTGCTCCGGGGCTGTCTTCCCTGCTTGGGGCGGTTCCAGTTCGTGGCGTTCCCAAGGACAGCTTACTGCAGTTTGCTGCTGTTGGCAAAGAGGTACGTTGAACAAAACATGCCTGAACAGCTAGTGAACATCTAAATGTAACAGACAGACCAAAATATACAGCTAGTAAACCACGGGCTCTCAGAGAGGTATTGCTGTATCAGCGCCAATGAGGTGACTTCTTTTAATAATACAGAGCTCTTTAAAAAGCCTTGTGGAAAAAGTATCTTGAACCAGAAGAAAAGTGCACGATTGCTAGTTCATCCTGACAATCATGTGCACATGATCATCTTCAACGACGTTAGCTTTATTCGGTATAGAACAGAGAGAGTTAGCACCATCTCTTCCTCGTTCTTCCCTTCTGAATATGAGCAAGATAAAGCAGGTACAGCTGTACGCTACCTGGTCCTCTTATGCTTGGGTGTTTCTGACAATTACGTGGTAACCGTGGTACCCATCAGTCATTCTCGAGTCTAGGCAGTTGCAGAAAAGTTATCAAACCCCCACTGCCATTCAGTGTTGGTGATTATTTTACTCGCTCATTGTGCCGTGCGATTTGTAACTTACTGAATGTCGTTGCATTAATTGTCACCGCTATACATCACTTACTTTCTTCAGTGACGTTACTACTGTTACTGGACAGAGGTGCTCTGTAGCACCAGGATGCTCTGCAGACTTTGCAACTAGATAATATCAGACAGGAGGATAGGGTAAAGGAGCAATTTTCTTCTTCATCTTTCAAAATGTATTTCCAGCAAAGCGTTTGCTGGGTTAGCACTGTTAGGACTACTGGCACAGTGGTTTACTCGCTGTATGGGTAGCCCACAACGTAATCTGGCCTGAAACTGTGAGACACAGGCATTGATGTGTCTGCTACTGTATTTCCTGGAGCCTAATGTAAGGCCTTTTAGACCACTGACTAATAATGTCTTTCATTAAAGCTTAGTTCTGCCATTATACTGCGATTTTTTCCTATCAGGCATTCCACAAGAGTTCTTACAGCGGTGTTAGTGCCGTCATCAATTTCTCGTGGGTACTTAATCTCTGACTGACTTTGTAGTGTTATATCACACACATTTCCAAAAGAAACTTAACTCAATTCCTGTAATAATGGAAGCATAACTTAACCTACAATTTTTAAAGTTTGTTCTTTTAGTGTTTGTTGCTCAGCAAATAAAGATTAGCAGAGAATTTTGTCCTTTTTAAACTTAAGCCAAATTAAGTATTATTGTAGGAGCTGAACAACCTCCCTCCTCCCAAATTGTGTTTGCAACTTCTGTTTTTAATCTTTTTGCAGAATAAAAGATCTTTTTGTACAGTCTTCTACTTCTTTGCGTTTCTCATATTTGTTCTTTTCCCACAGTTCTTTCCCTTATGAGGATTTAGCTCCAGACAGATCCATCTGGTCTGCTACTCCAGTGCTAAAGGCCATCCAAATATTTACTTCTGTACAGCTCATAAGCAGTCATACCTTGCAAGTACTTCTTGAGAAGTCCTAAAACATTGTATAGACTTTATGTGTCAGGGCATTCCATCTACAAATGACGTGCAGCTGTGCCTGGAGAAGGGCATCACAGCTGTTTATCGCATGGTCTTGACCCCTTGAGAGCGGTGTCAGGCAGGAGGACAGTGCCCCGGGAAATCACGCCGCCATTCCCGGCATTGTTCGCATTCTGGAGCAGGAAGCCACATTCTGAACAACGGGAACTGGGAAACATTGGGCCTGTAAGCATTGGAAAGCTGCAACACCATTTATTTATTCCGTTGGAATATGGCTCGAGGGGTAATTTATTCCAATGCAGCAATAAATGCAGCAGCTGCCACAGCGGTTTTCCGTTATCCTGAGGGCTCCAAACTCCGCTTCCCTGCCAGGCCTGCAGGGACAGCTGCGGGTGCCGGGGGTCTTGCAGCAGACCCCAGCGGGACCGGCATCACCAGGAGCCATCGGCTTCGCGGCGTGGTCGTACCGGGGCTTTGCTTCAGCACGGAGGACGTAAGTAAATGAGCACGCGACACTCTTCTGACTCACCTGGGTTTGCTTCAAATGTCCCAAGTCTGAACCTCCTCAGACCTGAGAAAACTAACGAGGCCACGGATGTTCAGGGGCAAAGAAATGTGCCCCTTGATGGATTGCTCACAGGCTGAATCTGCCTTTGTCCATCTGTCGCTTATCACCAACAGAACCACGGGGCTGCTGGGTGGGCAGGGACCGCCGCGCTGCTGAATGCAGCATCTTAGCTGTCGGACTCTCGGTCCTTAGGATAAGGAGGAAAACCTTTGGGTTTTTCCTCTGTCCTCTCTAAGGCAGTACGTGCAACTAATGTTCTGTCTCCGAGATCTTGTGTTGACACAAAACTGAAAAAGTACTTAAAGGCCATCGTCATCGTAGTAAAAGAGTGAGGGCATATGACTTTCCAAAACCGAACATCTTTACCTTTGCTATAGTTCAAGTCCAGCAGCTACAGAAGGAGACGGAGCACTCGCAGACAGCGAACGCTGCAGAGCTGGAGTGAGCTCCGCCGGCACCCACTGACCCCCGGCCCTCCTCCTGCAGAGCACCCAGGGCAGCTCAGGCCCCATGTCCATTCGCTCTGCCCCCGAGATCGCTCAAAATTAACGACAGTTCGGTTTATGTTACTCTGCTGGTGATCATCTAGGTTTGTTTTCTCATTGCTAAAGTTTAGTCGCTATTGTTACAAGGTTTTAGAGATGTATATGAAGGTGTGATGTGGAAAGTTTTATAAATATATAGAACAGGTTAGTGAAAGTAGGATATAAATAGCTAATCACTGATTATTCTTCTGCATAACTATCTCCCAGAGTACAATAGCTCTTGTACAGAGTAAAAAGAAAAGTGGAGTACTTTCAGCTGATTCCGCTGAAACAGCAGACTAAAAGTGGTTTAGGGGATATTAAGAAACACTCAACTCTGCTCTGTGGTGTCAATCCTCCTTTTTCCTATTAAATGGTAACAAAAAACTCAAAAGACCACAGCATCATGAGATTAGTGTGGCAAAAAAGTAAGAGGAGAAAGCACAGCCTGTTGAGCATGAATATGCCCATAAAATAGGTATGCAACATATGCAATGCATGTATTGTTTTTGAAAAGTTGTGTTTATTATATTGCAAATTTATGCCTGGAAGAACAAACATTTCCTTAAAAACAAAGAAAAACCCAGAAAACCACAGGGGACCTGTGAGCTGTGTGTTGGCACACTAAGAGAATTAGTGACTTATGCTAAGCAATTTCCTAATGAAAATTTTTAAAAACCTCAGCCCAGAAGGCCAGCAATTTTCATCATAAGAAGGATTAGCCATCCTCTGGTCATTTTAAATTATTAAATTGTTTTCGGATGTCTGTAGAGGACTGTCAGGATTTTTTATTCTTATTTTTTAAATAAATTCTGCCCCG
>NW_009594612.1:0-1103 GCF_000690535.1 Cariama cristata
TGGCGGGCCGGGGACGGTTGGTGCGGGGGGGGGAACGTGGGAGGGATGAAAGTTGAGGAGGGGGCTGCAGGAGGGGGGTGGTCTTGCAAAGGAGGGTGCGTGGTGTATTGCTGCGGGGAAGGTGCAACCCACCCAGGGCGCAGGAGAGCTCAGCTCCAGCTGCAGGGGCCAGACACCCTCCCCACTCCCTCCTGCCAAATTCACACTACCGTGAGGGAAGAAGCCCCTCAGCCTCCAGAGCAATGCGGAGCCAACTCCAAAGCCCCCCAGGAGGGCCCATGCAGGAGGAGCATGTCCCTCACCTGGGGTTCTGGGACGTGGCTCTGTCCGTGAGGTGTCATTGCCGGTCCTGCCGGCCGGCACCAGACCCGGCCACCCTCCTCCTGCACGGATCCTGCTCCCCAAGACACCCGCCATCGGTACGCCCGGTTGGCATCGCCCTGCGCCCCAAGGCTGCAGGGTGGCCATCCGCACCCTTGGCACACCAGCCCAGGGCATCCCTGCTCCACCTCCATCATGGGATTTTTCCTCAGGGACATCGCGGGTTCTCTGGGTGCAGCCACCCGGAGCAATGACATGAGCCGAGTCCTGCAGCAAGGTGGCCCCTGGGCTCCCTCGTCAGCTCCATCTGGTGATGCTTTCGGCTTGGACCGAATCCGACCTCCTGAAACTCTGGCGGGTGGAAGGGGAAGACAGAGCCAGCTCCAGGGCTGGCCTGGGTGAGGGCAGGGCCCACGGGCAGGGAACTGGGGTGAGCGTGGCGGCCACCCAGGGCTGATGCTGCGACCTGGGATGGCTGCTGCGACATGGTGCTGTCCTGCAGGCAGTGGTCCCCAAGGATGCACGTCACGCGTGTCCACGGCCACTGCAGGGCAGGAAAGGGGGAAAGGCAAAAGGGATGGAGATGGGGTGTGAGCAGGGGGAGAGGGAGGCAAAGAGGGTCCCAAGTGTCAAACACTGACGGGGGTCGAGTCTCTGTGCAAAGCCAAGTCCTGGGAGAGGCATGCTGCCGGGCAGGGCTAGAAAACCACGGACTGCAGGAGGCGGAAACACATCATCAGGTCCAAGGGGATGGGGGGTTTCAGGAGGTTCCCATCCAGCCG
>NW_009594612.1:1599-8486 GCF_000690535.1 Cariama cristata
CCGGAGCCGGGGCACGCTGTCCAGGTCGGAGGGGGAGAAGTCGTGGATGGACATCAGCGAGGTGGGGCAGATCTGCGTCCCGTTGATTTCTGCAGGGAGGAGAGGAACAGCGGGATGCAGGTTAGAGGAAAGGGAAGACAGAGAGGGACACTAGAGCCCCCCGCCCCCATTCCCATCTGAACCCCCAAACGGGGTTGCTTTGCTACCGAGGGGGAGAATCCCCAGCCTCTCCCAGAAGACAGAGCAGCTCGAGCGAGAGGAAAATCTTGCTTTTGTTCAAAAATGAAGTAGGTTACATTCAGCCAAAGCGCGGTGAGGGGTGCAGTGTCATTTGAGAGAGAAAAGGGATTATTTCAAACATGAAACCTGCCGAGCCAGCCCTAAGCCTTCAAAAAAAACCATCAAGGAAACATGCTCCAGCACCGTTACACTAAAGATAGTGCCAATAACTGGCTCATTGCTCGCTCCTGGATTTCCACGTGTTTCTCCCCACCCCACGGCGTGCTTTACGGAAAATAAACCCAGGGATTCTTATTTTGTTACCCAACTCCAGGAACTGAAACCTTATAAAAGCTGGGTAAAATAGGCAAAAAAAAAAGAGCTGGGGCATGATGTGCACGGCCACGCAGGCATCTCTCCATGGAAAGCCCTCGCAGGACCTGGGTACCAGTGTGTGTGCAGCCCGCAGCAGTCACCACCTTTGCCCCAAGGTCCCCCTTGGCTCCACTTTGGTGGTGTTCAAATAAAACGCAGATTAACCAGCATTTGAACCAGACGTTCATCACTGCCTCACTATTCCCTGGGAACCGACTCCGGTGACCCCCTGAGAGAAGGGATGTGGCTTCATGAGGGTTTTGTCCCTCTCCCTGGCATCACATCCCACAACGCTACCAGCGCTTGCCCGCCAAGAGCAGCTCTCTTGCTCGCCCCTTCCTGGCTCAGGTTCAGTGCCCTGTTTGGGCAGGAGCCGGCCCACTAAAGCTGCTCTGTGATTTTACAACCCCTCTTTGGCCGGGGACCACTCTTACCTATAAAGCCACGCACCATCACGGCACAATAAACACGGCAGCGTGGAAGCGCTTGTGTCACACCACTCGTGGGGACCAGCGGCTGCTTCACAGGCGAGTAATGCCCTGGGTGGGTCCTGCAGCCCCCATACACCCCACCGCAGCCAGAAATAGAAAAGCCCAGCCTGCTTTTCCCGGTGTGCATGGAGGGTTTCTGGCAGGATCGCTGCATTCTTGCTCCCCCACGGGTTACAAGGACAGCAGATTGCTGGACCTCTAATAGCGGAAACATCTGGGGTGACCAGGAATGGGGCTCTGTCTTCTTCTCGAATGTGCTAGCAATGTTTACACATTTCACAGGCCAGCACCTTTCCCATGAAATTGCAGTGCTTTGCCTGGAACGGTGTGAAACTGCCCCGGTTGGTTTGCCAAGGCAACCTCCATCACAGCCTTGTTCTCCTTGTTCCTTCCTCTGTGAGGCTCAGCTCGAGAGCTAAGCTGGGTTATTTCTAACCATCTTGACTGCGTATTTGGCATCTGTTCTTAAAATATGTGCACAGACTCTCCTTTTTAAATATCCCTATTTCTGAGCCCTGCTGGGGAAGTAACTGTTTAGATGGCAGGTGGCCCCAAAGAAGAGCTGCCCATGACAACGAACAAGAGAAGCCTTGCAGCACCAGGGGGAATTTAGCTCTGCTCCTCAGCTACCACCCTAACCCTCAGGCCGTCCTTCCCCATGTGCAAATCCATCCCCTTAAGGCCTTGTCACCTACAAAGAGCCCCCAGCCCATCTCACCGCTGCATCCCCCCTATGAAGGGTTCACATCCCACTGGGTGAAAAATAACCTTTTTCAATGAAAAGCTTGCCATCCTCAAGCCCATCTGCTCCCCCCTAGACCTCACCACAGCCTCCCGACCAGCCGGTGCAACTCACTTTCAATGGAGTTGTTATTCAGGTAGAGGTGCTCCAGCTTGGGGCTGATGAAAGGGACGTTGGTGAGCTTGTTGTGAGCCAGGTGCAACACCAGCAAGTTGGTGAGGTTGAAGGAGTTCTTGGGGAGCCCCTTGTCAGAGATCTGGTTGTAGTTGAGCCGGATGAATGCCAGGTTGGGGAACTCCTTGAAGTAGTCACTGGGAATGTCCTCAATGTTGTTCCTGTCCAGGAAGAGCTGGTGGATAGCACTGGGCACCCCGGGAGGCATTTTCCTCAGGATATTGTGGGCAAGGTTGAGTTGCATGAGGTTCTTGAGTCCCTTGAAGGTGTTTTTGTTGAAGACCCCATCGCTTAGCTTGTTGTGGTGCAGATCCAAGAGCACCAGGTTCTCCAGCTTGTTGAAGACCCCAGCAGGTATCTTGGAGATCTGGTTCCTGCTCAGACGCAGCTGCTCCAGGTTGGGCGGCAGGAAGGCAGGCACCTCCTTGAGCTGGTTCTTCTCCATGTAGAGGAAGATGAGGTTTTCCAGCTTCTCCAGGACCCGCCTGTCCACCTTCCGGATGCGGTTGTTGTCTAGGTTGACCCATTTCAGCCCTGTGGCGTTCCTGAAGGACTCCTCCGGGAGGTCGTCGATGAAGTTGTTCTGGAGGTAGAGGTAGTGGATGCGGGACGGGATGATGGGGACCTTCCGCAGGTTGCGGCTGTCACAGTAGAGGGCAGAAGGGAAGTCTGGGGGGCAGTAGCATTCTCGGGGGCAGTCGGGGAAGATGGAGGGAGGACCCGGCGGCAGCGGTGGAGGCAGCTCTGTGGGCTCGACAGGCTCAACGAACTCGGGAGGTGGGCGGGTGGGTTTCCGGGGAGGCTTCCTCCGCTGCCCGCTCACCTCTGAGATCAGCACAAGAACAAGCGGGAGAAGCAATCTGAAGGCCACCTTCATGGTCCAGATGTTTCCCTGAGGGAGGCAACAAGAAGAGGTGGGTTAGGAAGGGCCCGATTTAGGTACCGCATCATCTCCCATCTCCTCCATCACTGACAGGCAGGAATTTCCCCCCCTTCCCTGCCAGTAACCTGTTATTTTCTCTCCTATACCTTGAAAATTGTCTTTAAACCCAGTCCCTCTCTAGAGCATGAGTCACGGAGATCCCCTCTCTTTGGCTCAGCTTTATGCCGGGGCGGGAGGGTGTTGGATTTTTTTCATTTGGTTTGGGGTTTTTTCACATGCCACTCCTAGCACTGCGCCGCAGAGCCTGGCCCCCCCGGGACCCCCAACACCACTGTGCCCTCTCCCCGAAGGATGGATTGCCCCTTTAGAGACCTTGATGGATTAGGTTTAATTTTGCACTTGAGCCAAAAAAAAATCAATGCTTCAGTAGCAAATTGGCTGAGGATCAGGACCGGGAGGCCAGCGGCAGTCAGCGGGGCAGCAAAGATGGATGGCCCTGTGCTTCAGGGACAAGGCTTTAACACAGGACAGGACAGCCCATTTTCAAGGCCGTGTAATAAAAATGGCATTTGCAAGACTACGCATGGGCAATACTGAAGGTGTTTGGCTATACGGCTCCCTGCGCTGCCCAAATAACTGATCCGTCACCTCTAGTCCCATTGCAGGGTGCTGAGCTGGGCTGGGCTGGGCATTTAGGAAGAGTCCCAGTAGAAGCAGATCTGGAGGGATCAGGCGAGGTCTCTGTTTGCCCCTACCCAGAGAGTTTCTGCTGGACACCAGCCCGACACCTTACACATACCACCTCTCCCTCTTCTCTGGGTCGTTATCAAGCCCGTGAAGGCTGCTTGACCCATCTCTACCCTCCCTGGTGCTGCATGGAACAGCAGCAATTGTCCTTGCAAGACTGTTGCTGGTAGCTCTCCAGCTGATGCCCTGGAGGATGGAGGGATCCAGCTTGTGCAGACAGGCTCCCCAGAAAGCCCCGTGCAGAAGATGCTTTGGATGCTCCGACACTCCCTGGGGCCAGCTGGAGCAGACCAGGCTGTGGGCTTCCTGGGCAGATACCTTGGGGTGTTTGCCAGGCTTTTCCCAGCGGCATTTGTCACCCCAGCAGGAACAGAGCCAAGCTGGATGCACTGTGAAGCAGATGGAGGAGCTCAGCAGAGGCAGGGTGGGAAAGAGAATCAAGTGAGATGAGACGGGGAGGAAGATGAGGAGACTCAGAGGAAGATGGATCTCCTTGGGAAACAGAGCATCTGCTTAGGAGCCAGTGCTGCTGGGACCGGAGCGTGGGGTAGAAGCCTTTGGTGATGCTGATACGGAAGAGAAATCAGGCTCTCCCGGCTCATTGCTCTCTCCCATCCAACACGACGGAGCGGAGCTTGCAGCTCGCTGGTGCCCAGCGATGCCGTTGTGGCCGCAGGGGCCCGGGGCATCGGGGAGGCCAGGGACATCGGTGCCGCCGGCACAGCTGGCCCCACTCAGCTCCGTGTTCCCCGTGGGAGCAGCGAACAGGCAGGGCTGAGCCAGGCACATTGCGTTTGCCTTTGGGTGGCAGCAGGGAAATGTCCTCAGCCCTCATCCGACCGGCAAACAGCACAGACCAACGCTGCTGGGGTAGCCCCCTGCCACACCAACCCCCTTTGGCTTACAGCTTCCCACCGGTGTCCGCATCCCACCCAGGGATGCCCTTAGGGCCCCTTTATGGGCTGCGCCAGCCCGGCTCCCTTTGAAGCAATCCCACGCATTCCTGGGGCTCCAAGTAATTGACTTTCTCCAAGAAAAGATCCTGTTCTCGCCCCCCCCTCCAGGCCCAGGCTGTTACTTTCCTTTTTGTCTCGCTCCGCTCCCATCTGGCTCCGGTTTAACCCTACAAGCCTCACACGCCTGCTGTTTTCAATCAGAGCTCTGGCATCTCGCTGGGGGAAGGGAGGAACAGGGGAAGAGCAACGGGGCCCAAATGCTGCCAGAAATTCAGCTCGGCAGTGCTGCAGAAAGTCCCCTTTGGGGATGTACGTGCCTGCTTCTGTGTTGTGAGAGTTCAGATGCGACGGTGAGCTGCAGAGAACGGGGAAATTCGTGACAGGGAGCTGCTCTACGTGCAGTCCTCTCCCTGGCCCCGCAGCACTGCGCTCCTTTCCAAACTCCCCACACATGACTCTCCCCCCCACACTTTGTCCCAGACCTTTCCGTGGGATTTTGCCTCAGCTCCAAAACTCAGACCTGGATTTTAACACCCACAACGCCCTGGGGAGCGGCAGGGGCTGAGGTCTGCATTTGGCCGGTTGCAGAGGGAGGAGGCAGCTGGGACACGATATTCCAGCCAGTACATGCTGCGATCCGGGTGTTCGGCTCCCTCCACTCATAGAGCGATGCTCAGCTTGGGCCACCCAGCACCCACCCCGGGGCAATGTCACAGGGAGGGTGGGGGACAGGGCAGAGCTGTCGCCCTGGTGGTCTCAGGAGCTGGCTGAGCTCTCAGCCCTTCCTCAGGAACGACCTGGTCCCGCGCAGCCTGCGCCATCCCCTCCGCAAGAGGCTTTAACGCTGCAGATGCTTAGGGACTCGGCATATAGCAGATATAGTCAGCGAGCCAGAAATTCAGGCTGGAGCGCGGCAGCATCATGTGGCATTTGTCAGCACAGAAGGAAAGTGTCAGGAGGCAGATGCAGCCCCTTTTATCCGCTGTACCGCCTGCAACCCGCTGCCACGTCCCCATGGGGACTGCCACAGCCCCTCTGCCCATCGCAGCCGGGCAGAGCCGGCACTGCCACGACCCTTCTCAACTGCCGGTCCCCACCAGCCTCTCCCTGCAAAGCTGTAGCTCCCTGCAGAGCCTCTGCTCACCATTCCCCAGCCTGCTCCGGGAAAGCAGGACCCACTTCCAAGCAATCTGCAGGAAACCAGCTCACAGCCAGCGGTCCCCGCAACAGCCCTGCATCCAAAATAACAGGGATGCGACAAGCCTGAGGCCACCACAAGCTTTACAGTTGCGTCCAACACATTGGAAGGTTCAAAGCCAGCTCTCCCCAGACCCGACACGGTCAGCACTCTGTTCTCCATCCAGTTTCATGCAGTCGAATTTACTGGCGTGAATGCAAGAAGCTAGATTTCAAAATCCCACACCCTGATTCTGCACGAGCACTGGCTGTCGAATCCACGGCCAGAGCCACGGCACAGCGCCGGCTCTGCAAACGTCTCCACTCGACCTTTCTCCCCGCTTCCCGACGGACAGGACAGCTCGAATCCCAGGTACCCACAAGGAATCCATGCAACTGGAATAAAGTTAAATCATGAAGCAATGAAGGCATTCAGGAAACCAAGTGCCTGGTGTGAAGAAAAGGCTCAATTCATGGATAAAACCAGCTCTGACACCTCCTGAGCTGTGGGCTGGGCCGACCACCTTGGCCTGGGTGCGAGACCAAGGCACCCAACAGATGCCAGCCCAGGGTTTTTCCCAGGAAAAGGCAGCTGCTCCCTCAGTCATCCCATTACAATTGACAAAAATTCGGCACAACAGCTGGAAATTCCAGCCCCAAATGCCACTGGTGTTTGCTTTCCCAATAGTTTGTCTTCGCTGCATCTCACTAACGCACAGCTCCCAAGCAGTGCCCGCTGCCAGCCCAGTGACTGGTGCCAAGGGCAGGCAAAAATCACAACCTCCGGGGCAAGAGTGAGCTATGTAAAAGTCACGGGGGGATTTGGCATGGGCAGAAGTCCCAACGCTCTCCCTTGGGTGCCTCCTGCCCTCCCTGCCTCCTCTTGCAGCAGTTAGACAGGCAGAGAGCAGGAGGTGGCTCTGGACAGCTGTCACCGACGTGTCCGGGATCCCTGCCCCTGTGGAGGGGCTGGGAGGGACAAAGGGAGCTTTTAACTTTGGGAGGAGAGGGGAAAGCCTAGATGGCTGGGCCAGGGATCCTTTCCAGTCTGTTGCCCATAACCTGCTAGCTCCCTTCACAACTTTCCCCCGAGACCCCCAATTGCCATCATCCCTGCAGCCCCC
>NW_009594613.1:0-3764 GCF_000690535.1 Cariama cristata
AGATATTTCGCTTTTCAACACAGGGTGGAATAACTCGTGTGTGACGCTTTATGACACCGAGGTTTTACTTATTTTAATTAAACTAAAGTGTTGAGGAGTGGAGGCCGGGTGCGGGGAGGGAGGGATGCTCCTCTGGGAACCCAAACTCGGAGCCGAGCCCTGAGAGGGTCGCGGGGAGCAGCCTTGCTGATGCTTTAGGGAGTCACAAAAGCTGCATTCCCCTCCTTTAGCAAGGCTTAATCTTTCACCAGCCCCGAAATAAGGCTTAGTAGGGACCTGGCTGCTGTCTCGCTGGAAGGAGAAAGTTAAAAAGAAACTTTCGAAAGTTACAAAAGAAACATTTTAAAAAGAAAATGCAGACCAGAGGTTTCAAGGGTGAGGTGGATGGAAAGGTCTGTTTGAAAAGTGAGTTAAAATAAGCAGCTGGTCCCTCTGAAGCGGTGCCCTGGGAGCGGGGGCTGCGCTGCCGCCCTCCTCCAGCCCACACTCACCATCCCGCTATCGTCTGCTGCTGGCTGCACGCTATTTCCAAGGACAAAACAAAGCCCTTTACCCCAGAGTTCAACTTTGACCTTGCTATGGCAGGATTAAAATCTCCTGAAGATGGACAACTCGATTGCAAAGAGTTAATTCCCCCCCTCCTTCTCCTGCCCTCTGTGTGTTGTTGTTTTGTTTTTTTTTTACTCCTTTTCTTTCCAACTGGCCTGGTTTGCTGCTGAGAAATTGGGAAAACAAACAGAAAATAGACCTCGGCCTTGTGGGTGCTGCTGTCTGGAGGATGACGCAGGCAACCCCAGCCCAGGGAAGGATGCACAATCGGGGCTTTATCTTCTCCCTCTTACATCCGTGGCTCCGCACTTTGCCATCAGGGTTCGTTTCTTGGTTGTGGAGCATCTCTCAAGAGGTGGGCTGTAGGGAGCCCCACGGGCCGTGGAGGGGCTGTTTGCAAGTGCAGAGATGAAATGCATCGCTGGTGTGGGCTGTGAATCCTGTGGCTAACTGGGATTGCCAGCCCGTGGCACTGAACCCCAGTTTTGTCCGTGTGCCGGGCACCTCGGTGTGCTCCGAAAAGGGCTCCACCTTCGGCACCAACTGCTTGACCAGGGGCACCTCCCTGTGCCTGCCCCGGCTCTGTTTCCATCTCCCGAGCGCAATTTCTGCCCATTTCTCATACAGGAGAGAGATTTTACACATGTGCAGGCAGCAGAGAGAGGGGTGGGGGTCCCTGTCCTGCCCCCAGTTGCGGGGACTGCCGTGGAAGGACTGTTAATGCTCGTTTTCTCAGGGGAGAGAGGTTTTTTCCTAATACAATCTAAGAAAGGTTTGTTCTCTATCTTTTGTACTCAAATCTGGGTTTAGAAACAGTTTTGGTGAAAAGCTGAGTTTTGCGAGAGTTAGGGTTGCTTTGTCCTTTTTTATGAAAAAAAAACCCAAACAACGAACCAACAACAAAACCACCTCCGAAAAGATCAAACGACTTTACTGGTAGCTTTGGCTGCATCCGCTGGTCTCTTTTCAAACTAAAATTTTGTTCATGGTTTCTTCAGCTAACTTCCAGGCGAGCGCTGGTGCAGCTCGTCGAGCTGGAGCACTGATGAGATGCCGAGGTCCTGGTGAGCTCAGACTTCTGCTCTGTACTGCAGCTCCCGCTTCTGCCCCAGCTGCCCGCTGTGGGGCTGGTGGGACCCACGGAGGGAGCCGGGGCGGCACAGGGGATGCTTTGAACACCTTTTGCAAAGAAGCTGAGCGCTGGCTGGCTTTGGAGAGAAAGATGCCTCCTTACCCTAGGCAAAGTAACACATAGTCAAATTTTTAAATGGAGTTTTAAGAGGCTGAAATAAGTGAAAGCCTGCTTTGATCTCCTAAAATCTTGTCTGTGCTATGAGGCAGCCACCTGTTAGCTAATAGATGGCGGAGGGAGGAAAAAAAAAGGTACCTTTGCTGCTGGTGTGGTCTTACCCTTAAGCGGGAAGCTGAGGGTGCAGCTTTGCTTCTCGCCAGCCCTGGCCGCTGCCAGTGCCCTCTTTTTGCCACCCAGGCAAATGCATTTTTCATTTATTATATAAAGGCTGAGTGTGACCGACATAGCTAGTCAGGAGTCACAGGAAACCTTTAACCGAAAGGCTCCTCCAAGCTCCCTGAACAGCTTCCCATCTCTTTGCCAAACTCGGGCTGGTCCCTGCCAAGAAGCAGCGACGCGGGGGCTCGGGAGCGCGGGTGGGTGGCGGCGGGCGCCTGGGATGCCGTTCGCAGGGCTCGGGCGTAAGTGAAAGCAGATGTGCGAGCTCCAGGCGGGCCAGGAGCATCACCGGAGCCGTTCAGACTGGGCGTCTCGGAGGATGCTGTGAAGTTGGGGCCAGATGTACTTAGGCGCCTAACTCCTATTGAAGTCAGTGGGATCTGGGCTTTAGAAGCAGAGGCTGTGCCAGAGCATGGACTGAAAGGCTCCTGACCCGTTTCAGGCCAAGCTGAGGATTATTGTTTGCCTACAAGCAGGCTGCCAGGAGCCGCTTCGAATGCGGCGCCGGTGCTAGCCCTCGCCTTGCGGGCACTGCTGGGAGCCCGCAGCACGGAGGGGCCTCTCGTTCGCGGTACCCAGGCCAAGAGCATCGATGGGTCCTTCTGGGGTCCGAGCGCTGCTGGAGCCGTCTCTGAGATTTAAGTAGGGCAGGCAGAGGGAGTATTTTACTCGCTGTTTGTACCACTGGGAAAGCAAGGCTGGTGCAAACATGTATTCACTGATGGTTGTGCTGGAGCTGTGTGTTGTGGTGCGGTGCCCTTGGTGACCCTCTCATCCATGTGTTTTTGCTTTCTTGCAATGAATGTGGAGGATGCTCAGGGATACAGGGGGGATGGCTTCTATCTTGTGCACTTCCTTCATCTCCCACCCCGGCCTGGTGCCCCAGCTTATTCTCCCCAATGGAACGTGGAGGATGCTCGGAGGAGGAGCTGCTTCATGGGAAGGGGAAGAGTTGATCCCTGTTGTTTCATGGCTGGCATGGTTTGGAGCACGTGACTTTCAGGGGAAGGGTAACTGCTGGGCACCAGTGTGGAGGGTGTCGAGATGGTGTAACTGACCCTGGGGAAAGCGGAGCTTGTGGAAATACAGGCAGTGAGGGCAGAGAAAGCCCAGGGATTTCAGGCAGGCATCGCTCCTGCGGCTGGGCAGGGAGGTGGGCACCGGGGCGAAGCTGCCCCCAGCCCCCCTGGGTGAGCGAGGGCAGAGATGTTGGGCGCAGGGTCTGCAGTGGTACCCTGGGCAGCCCTTGCTTCAGTGGGGGATGTGGATCCTGGGTTTTGGGCACTCAGCATCACGGGCTTTTGGGAGCATCCACAAGAGCAAGGGCGGACGGGCAGAGCCCCGAAGGGGAGAGCATCTCCACTGCACCAAATCCAAGTTTCGGGAGCAAAACTCCACTTTAGGCAGGAGCAAATGGAGTGTAAATCAGCTCTGTCCTGCCTTTGGATTTCAATAGCCTCTTTAATTTTTTTTTTAATAAACCCTGTGCTATCCTCCGAGGACTGGGGAGGGCAAAGGGAGAGGACAGACCTCCTGGTTTTCAGCCCGCTATTACTTAGCAACCGTGTCCTGAAATTCACAGCCCAATGGAGAGAACTTTGTTTACCAGGAAGAAAACACTTGAAAAGGGGAATCTTTGGCGGAAGCATGACGGGATTAACGCTGGGGTTTCTTTAGGCAGTTTTGTTGTTTTTCAGGGCCTGACCTTAGTGCTCCGCTTCGCTTTTGCCAAGCGACTCTTTCC
>NW_009594613.1:3776-6755 GCF_000690535.1 Cariama cristata
TTTCCCTGCCTAATTTAGAGTGCGGTATTGTGCTGGGGTGGGAAGGGGGAGGCGGGAGAGCCAGGTTTGGCAGCGCAAATAGGAGCCCGAGATTATCTGGTTTAGAGCAGAGGGAGTCAATCATTAGATGCCGTGCTTCTGAAAATCCTGCTGTAATTAATTTTCTCCTGAATTAATTAGAGGAATTGTGAAGGGAGGCTGGGCTGGGAAGGTGCGGGGGAAGTTTTTCAGGGTGATATATAGGTTGTTGGCAGAGCAGGAATTAAATTGCCTGCCTCCTGGGCTGCTTGCTAGAGCCGCTCTCAGCTGCGGGCAAGGGTACGAGGTGCTGCGTGCGATGTGTCACTGGTGAAACTATCCCAAGTGTGAAATCAGGGCATTTATCCCTTTTCTTTGCGTGCCACTGGCACAACCAGCACTGAAGTGGGATGCACAGGGTAGCCCCCTCTTTGGGGCTGGCACGGTGAGGCTGAGCAGTGCCGGGCTGGGCAAGGGACCGTCATTTCCAGGTGCTGCCCAGGATGTGCTCCTCACCAAAGGGACCAAATGTGGAGGAGGAAATTCAGTCTCAATTTCTTGCTCCGGCAGAGGAGAGAGAGTTCAGGAGGTGGTGGTTTGTTCTCGGCTTTGCTGTGTCTTTGCTGCGTAACACGGGTGGAATTGCTGTCTCAGCTCTGCTCAGAAACAGGGGAGCAGTTAGTGATGCCGTGAGCCTTTAGCGCACCATGGCTCGCGCACGAGGGGATGCAGGAATGGGGGGGCTGTGTCTTGGGGTCCCTGTGCTCAGCAGAAAGGTCTCCAGCATCATCTCCAGCTTGGTTTCCTGCATCCAATCCTCCGTTGGTGTCAAGCAGCAGAAATTCCTGGGCTAGTGGGTGTGCATCGTCCTCCAGAGCTCAGCTGCTCGTGTCGAGCTGGGGCGAAGGCCCTGCCTGCCCCGTGGCCCCCAGCCCGGGCTGCTTTGCGGTGGTTAAGGTGGTTAATCCTTCCTTCCCCGCTCGGGTCTGGCGGAGGCGGGTGGGAGGGGAGGGCAGGCTGACGAGCATGGGAATCTGGAAGGCTATTCAGTGGTAATTATCGGCCTCAATGCTGAGCGAGGGGGAGAAAGGGGGGAGCCGGGAGAGAGGGGAAGACCCATGGGGAAAAGCGGTGTGGGGAGGAGATTCCTTCCCCCTGCATGGCCAGGGAAAAGGAGCGGGCTGGGGGCAAGGGGAGGGATTGAAGGGCTGATGTCTTCGGCCAAATCCTCCCTCCCCATGCTGAGGATGAGGCGGGTGCTGTGGCTCTGCTTGCTGTCCCTGCAAGGGCTGTGCTGGCCAGCTGCTCCCCAGGAGATGCAAGCCCGGAGCTGTGCCTTGATGTCGGAGATCCGCCGCCAGCTCCTGACAAGCTGGTGGTCATGGCATGGTGCAATGTGCTATTGCACCTGTTTAATTAACCCCAATTAGTCCAAGTGCTGTTGCCTCTTCAGGCAGTGGTACCTCCTGTGGGCACAGGCTGAAGGGAGGTGGGGCAGAGCCCCCGCCAGCAGCTGGTGGGACATGGGCAAGGAGCTCCTGAGAGCTCCTGTGGTGACGTTTCTGATGTGCCTGATTTGAAAATGTTTGGCGTATCCAAACTCACAGCTGAAGGTGGGGTTGGGTGTCTGCATTTGCAAGGCACCTTATACCTCTGTATCGGCCGTGCACACAAACCTCAGAGGTCCTGTGACACGGGAACTAGAAGAAACCAGACAGTGATCTGCAGGTCCTCCAACGCATTTGGGAACCCCTGCCCTGAGGGGGTTTGTTTAACGCTGGCTGTTCCCGTTTGGCGTACTTCTGAAGTAGGCACTAAGGATGCTGGACCCGACGTCTTGTGGGAGGGATGGTCTGTGGTGCTGGGGATGGAGACTGCGCTGCTGTTTGCTCCAGGAGCTCTCTGCTTATCACCTGACAAAGGGTTTGCTCTCCTAGCCTAGTTTCACCTTCCCAAATGACTATCAAATGTCTTTTCCCCTTAAATTTCAGCAGAGCTTTTATTTATCAGAGGTTTGGTATATCCTTCCTGCCAGATTACCCGTAGAAGATATGCTTGAAGGTTCAATCCCAGCTCTAGCAAGCTGTGGCACATCATTTGGCTCTGGCATTATCTTTCACAGCATCCAAACTTGGTTGCCACTACGGGGACCAGAGCTGGTTTTTTTCCGGCAGTTTCCACCCCATGCAGACCAGGTCTGACAGCACCTTGGGAGGGGTCCCTGCTCCTTTTTTTTTGCCCCAAACCTGGGAGACTTGCAAGGCTCCATTGAGAGGGGCTCCAGTTGTGCTTCCCGGGGCTGGGGATGCCACCCAGGGTCCGTTCGGCAGCGGACTCGGTCCCGGTGACCTCGCCGTGCCGTCCCACCGCAGGTGCGTTGCCCTCAGCATCGCCGGGAAAGCGGGACCCGCTTCTCTCCCTGCTGCTGTTGCATCTTCGGGGCTACAACGCCGAGGGTAATAAAACCCCTGAGGTCCCTCTGCCCTGCTCTGAATGGGAGCTTTGTCTCTGCAAAGAAATGACTTGAAAGTGATCTGGGGGAAAGCGATTGTTATCTGAAGGCTCCTGAACTGTTTGGATCCTGACTTTGTTAGAGATCTTGTAATTTAAACTTCAACCTGCTTATTAGAAATTTGAGATAATAGTTTAATAATAAAAAGCAGATTTTTTTTTCTTTGTTCCTGTGTTCCTGTCCTCTTTCTCTCAGCTGCTGTGGATATTTAATCATCTGATACACCCCACCACCACCACCACCACCTCCTCCTTTGCTTTTATTTTTTTAAACAGTGGGATAAAATGGCGAGATGTTTCTTTTTGAGGTCTGCCAAGAAAAGATCATGCAGGCCTGTCCCTGCGGTCCCTGTGCGTGCATTTTAGAGCATGACCACGGAGAGACGAAAGGAGCTGGCGGGAACGCCATCTTGTGAGTTGGCCTCAGTTCGGGTGGGTCCCCTCCCCTGC
>NW_009594613.1:7204-9337 GCF_000690535.1 Cariama cristata
TCGGCGACTGGCAGTTACGCTGTGTCCCGCTTCCCTGCTGCTCGCCCTGATTAACGGATTTGGTAACGCCGGCGGAGCTCGCTGCTGGGAGCGCGGTGCCGGAGGCTGGCTCTGGCCGTATCGAAACGGCTCCCGGGGTGCAGGAATGAGGAGAGTGGGTGGGAGCCCGCGTGGGTGACCCCAGTGGGTGTGGGACCGGCCACGGTGGAAGCCAACCCCAGTGGACCCGCGTTGCTCTCCACATGCGGGTACCTTCGGTTCGACCCCTCAGCTGCCCCTAGCAGCGAGGAGCGTGGGGTTTTCCCTCTGGGGCTGCCTCCTGTGGGAGTGGAAGCGAATTGAGCTGAGTGGCCCTGGGTGAGATGTTAAGGCTCTGTCCTGGTTTGGAGGTGGCTGCTGGGCAGTTACCCACGTGTAGCTGGGACTCTCGCTGCCACGTGCTGCCCTGTCGTGGTCCTCGTTCACACGCTCAAATCAGCGGGTTTAGCTGGGGCTTTGTGCTCACAAACTGGAGGGGTGGGTTAAGATGCAAGACAGAGCTGGGGCTGTTGGAAACCTGCTGCTACCTGGGCTGCGTTTTGACTCTGCTCACTGGCGAGTGCCTTGGGCTCTGAGGATGCTCCGGGGGGGTCCTCAGGGGGAGTGAGGAGCCTCACAAGGGCATCCTGGGGGTCTTACCACCGTTGCAGCGTAAGCCTTTCCGGTTGTGCATGGTGCGGAGAAAACGTCATTAGAGATGGGCAGGGTTTGACAGTCCCACCCGGAGCAAAAGGGGGGGACTCAGCCAGGAGGAATCTGGTGATTTTTAGGTTTTACAGAGGCTGTTGGATACTGATGGCTCCTGTGGCTGTCGCTGGCTAAGAGGAATTAAAGGGAGACCGAACTCAGCCGGAGCCACTGCTAGTTTGCAAATTTGGCAAACTTGCTGTTTAATGACTGTAGTTGGGCTCGTTTGAAATCAAAGGACCAGACTCAAAGTCACCTGTGTGCGGTCGTGTTTGTGAGCTCTGGACTTGCTCAGACACCGGTACGGTGGCACTTCAGCCCCAGGCTTCTTTCCAGGCTAGGGGGTGGGCAAGGGGACGTGTTCCCCCTCTGTGCTGGCGATGGGGGGGAGAAGGGGATTTGTACTGGGTGCCTCTGTAGGTGCTCCTGGGCGATTTCATGCTGGGCCCAGGTTACGTTGGTTCATACGGGCTCCTGCTCTGGATGCCACTTCCATGACATCATTTGGCTCTTGAAGAGTGGAGGAGGTGAGACACTTCTGAGCAATTATCTAGTGCAAATAGCCCATGGTAAATAGACTCAGCGAAGTATTGACACTGAGACTGTTTCTCTTCCTAATTTCCTGCTCTGGGTGAGTTTGCCAAGTAGCCGAAAACAGGGAGGGGGGTGGGGAGGGAACGACCCAAACCCTTCAATCTCAACCTCAAACCAAGACTTCAAATTTCAAGTCAGGGCATATAGCTACTGTCATCTAGGTAATTGTATTAGCAGTTAATGACATAACTTCCACGTGGGATCTTGGCCTATAATTAATTTTAGGAAATGAGTCTCTATTTAGCCTGTTTGTATTAGCTGGGGATATTCCTCCTGGACTGGTGCTCTGACGTTCTCACCGCTGCGCTGCCAAACTGGTGGTCCTTGCCCTGAACGGACCTAACATTCCTGGGACAAATTGTCCTAAAGAGGCATTACAATTGGTACCTGTTGACATGCCCCATGGCTGGCTGTGACCGGAATGGCACCCAGGATGGATGCATTTCCAAGGTGAGGAGGGATGAACACAGTCCTTGAGGACTGATGCACCCAACCTGCGAGAACCAGCAATTTTCCCATCAGAAGGGTGCTGCGTGTGCTCCCTGTCCCCCACCCAACCTCTCTGCCCCTCGGAGCGGGCGCTGCCGGCAGCTTTGCCTTGCTCTCCTCCGGCAGCACTCTCCTCATCATCTGTGCACAGGGCGAGACCTGGCTCGACGCCCCTGCGTCCCAGGGCACAGCAGATACTCTGCGCTCTTGGGCTGGCAAACTTTAACTAACAGAGCCCGTTTTTTATTAACCTGCATTTCCTTCTGGTTCCACTATTACCTCTGTAGAAAAGAATCTGACCCCTTGCTCTCAGCATCACTTTCA
>NW_009594614.1:0-672 GCF_000690535.1 Cariama cristata
ATGACGTACGGAAGGAATAAATCACTGCATGATAAGGAAGAGGCATGTAATATTTGAGGTGAAGAGGAAAATACCTTTTCCATTCCCCTTTGTTCTCTTTGTAAAGTCACTTATGTTTACTGTGCACACACATCACCCCTGAACTCCTGTGGCCGATCCCCTCACTCCAGTAGATCCCTGGAAATACACTGGGAGGACACAGGATTTATCCTCCTATTGCTTAACGAAGGATCAGATTATCAACAGGGGGCAATTCCCGTGTAGGTGTAAACTAAGCGGCCAGAGCCCTACAAAAGTTCAATTAGCGGGTGCTCTGCAACTATACAAACCTGTCCAGACATGTTATGCTGACTATTTGGAAATAGTGGCTCTTTTCTGGCTCTGCAAACGGCAGCTTGGCTCCTTCAGTCCCTGGTTTCGCTCCCAGGGGCCGAGCACTTGATTCCAACCATAATGATTCTATGGTTCTGTCGCCGGGCTGCTGAGAAGCAGGTGGCTGAGGGTGCGGAGGCAGGAGGGGTCCCGGCCGGGTCCCTGGGAGGCTTAGCCAGGGCCACTGCGTGTGTTTGAACTCGCTCTGCGGCACAGCCCAGTCAAGGGAAGAGTCCTTGGCACCGTCCCCGCTCCCATAACCGGCCTCTCGGCTTCGCCCACCCCCCGGTGAGGACCCGG
>NW_009594614.1:703-3351 GCF_000690535.1 Cariama cristata
TCGCTTTTCCCGACTGCAGCGCGTGTAACTCTGCACCAGCCACCGTCACCAGGAGAGAGCTGTTTGCAGCCTGCGAGTAGCACGCAGTGGCTTTGGGTGTTGTTGAAAACAGCCAGAGTGAAAAATCAGAAGTCACACGCTGTACCATCCTCCCAGATGTAACAGGCTGAGAATACGGCACGTGTTCCCCATTCCAAGACATCTTGTCACTCTTTTCAGGGATTACGTGCTGACACCCATACGGGGCACCCCGGTATGCTCGTGCCCACACGCACAGAAGCACAGGGCCCTGGGGGAAGGAGCTGGGCTGTCCCCTTGCTGCTGTGGATCCCCGGGGGATCCCTCCGGAGAGGTGACAGCCCGAGGCCCACCGTGGGCGTGGGTCACTGGGTACCAGCCCTGCCAGCTGCCAGGCGATGTGCAGCCAGGAGCTGGGTAGCCGAGGGTGCTGATGAGGGTGTCTGGAGGAAAGGAAAACACGGAGGCAGGGCAGAGGGTGTAGGAAGGAGAAAGGGACGGCAGGGAGTGAGGAGGAGGAGCAGGAAGGCTCAGGGTGCAGTGGGAGGGTGAGGGAGCTGGCAGGCAGAGCAGGAGCAAAGAGCATCGTCGGTGAAGCTTGGATTAGTTTGGTTTTGAAGCTCCACAGCTGTGTAAGTGCTGCACTTAGCTCGAGTGGCTTGACTCGGTGCTCGGCTCCTGTGGTGAGACTGCCTCTGGGCCTGGAGCAGGCACGGTTTGTAAGAGGCAGCCGTGCAGGGCCCAGTGTTGCTTCTCTCATCACCGGTTCCCGGCCACATGCCAGGTACCACCCCCCAGCCCACTCCCAGATTTCGTCTCCATGCTGGACCTCCAGAGGGAACGGTGGAGGAAGGGTGGGTGTGCACACCCCTGGCTGGGTACCTGAAACAACCCACAAGCCCACGTGGCCCCATGCCGCTGCCAGGAGCGGGCAGGGCCGTACAACCCCCCCGGGAGGTAGCAGCAGCAGTGCCGGGCTGCGGAGGTGCTCTTGGCAAAGAGCTCTGCTCCCAGGTGCTCGGGAGCGTTTTCCTGCCCGCGGAGACCTTTTGCCTTGGGCTGTGCTCCTGTTTTCGGGACACACAACCCAGGGCTGCTCCCAGAGATGCCAGCGGGGCCTTTCATCATTGGTTGGGAAGAGCTTTCGCCAAAAAAAAATGGAAAGGAGAAGAAATATTCCAAGCAGGAGGGTGGTGTTCTGGCTTGATGAAGAAGGCCTGGCTTTATAAACTGGTGATTAAAACTGGAAACAGGAAGTTTTCGCTGTGAGGAGGTAAACTCTTGTACCTCGAAATGACTAAACACACAACGCTGGAAGTAACACCTTTGCGCTAATCTTCTGATTTCCTCCAGCTGCTGCACGGTGCGCGGGGCTCACGTCAGCTGGCGGGGCTCCTTTCAAAGCTTTCTTCTTTTTTAAAGTCGGGACTTAACTTGTAATAGGATACAGGACGGAGTGCCTTCCGTGGCATTACCGCGGGGCGAACGCGTCCCTCGGCCGTACCCCTGCGTGCGTAAGAGCCGGGACAGCAGCTCTGTGATAAGATTGTTTTGAAGGCGATTCGGTGGGGACTCGGGCCGCAGCCCCAAAGGCAGCTGTGCGCTGAGGCTCGGCGGAGGAAGCTCCGAGTGATGTCACTTCGCAGCATGCCCTTTGGCTCCCGGGTTTTTTTTCCTCCCCCCTTTTGCTTTTTCCTTGTAGTGGCTGCAGCAAAGGCTCCATTATTTGGCAGCGTGGCATTGCTTTTGTCTATAAATGGAAGCAGTTGGCCCGTCTCCCAGTATAACACAAGATAGTCCTGTGCATCAGTTATGCAATCTGTAGCTTGATGACTTCATCAGAAGCCGGGGGAGGGCCAGGGGGTGGTAGGAAAAAGCCTTTACCGTGGGCTCAGTTGGAGACAGCTGATGTCCGAGCCCCCCCACCCAAAGCCAAGAAAGCGCGATCTCAGCGACCGAAGGGCTGGAGGGGGCAAAGGGCTGGGTGCCAGGGCAGCTGAGGGAGCGTTCGGGATGCGTTTCCCTGACCCGGGCTCGGGGAAGGCCCGGGGGCTGCCGCAGCCCTCACCCTTAGGTGCTGCGGGGACCACGCTTCTCCAGGCTGTGAGGTGCGGCATGAGATGGGAGCGGGGAGGGAATTTTCAAACCAGGGCAGATGTTGAAAAGAGAAAGAGCCTAAATACCGGAGAGCTGCCTTTCAGCAGAGAGCCCTTCAGGGAATATCTGTGCAAAGTAGAGATGTGGACAAATTGTGTTTTCTTGTTCTTCCCTCAGAAGGGAAAAACCTGACCTTCCTGCAGAAAGGCTGATCCTCATTTCCCAGGCTACGCTCAAGCATTGATTTTAACCCTTTCCTTGACTGGGGTGGGGTGGGTGTCGTAACGTTACTTTTCTAGATGTTCCCAGTCACACAGTAACTGACGTAACTCAAACCGTCATCGAGGCAGATGAATCTCAACCTCACCCTGGCAGGCTTTGCACAAAGGATTCTAGAGGGATACAAGTCCTTTCCATCAAGTTAGTGAGTTTATAAACCATGGAGTAGTTATCTATGGATATCAACTCTATGGAGTACTTGTCTCTATAAAACAATTAAAGAGGTTCTAATGAGCAAATGTTAAGGCTGGTCC
>NW_009594615.1:0-236 GCF_000690535.1 Cariama cristata
CCCAGCCCAGGCTGCCCCAAAGCAGCTGGACTCGAGGAGGGCTTTATACCGGGGTGCCGGGGTGGGGAACGGGGCGGCCCCTGTGAACGGGCTCGTGGTCTTGGTGTGCACCGGGGCTCTGGCGTGCAATCCACTTCATTTGTGTTTGCCGACCGCCTTCCCCGGGCTTGGATTCCCCTGGGAACCCGCTGGTCAAGAGTCTCTGAGGGCACTTGTCCCCAAGCACGGGGACCTCT
>NW_009594615.1:369-1898 GCF_000690535.1 Cariama cristata
CGGGCACCTGGAGCTGCTCGAGGGGGGTAAAGTGCAAACGGGGACATCAAAGATTTCTCAGAAACCGCAAGGAGTGGGGTCACTACGGGGTGGGGACGCGTCCCCGGACTGTGGCCGGGCTGGGTGCTCTGCAACCTTGGTCCTGAGGATGCTCGGACACCGCGGGAGCTCGTGTTGCCAGTGCTGGGGTTTTGGGGGCTGGCAGTGGTGCCCACGGTGGGGATTTGCTCGGGGTGAGGGGGGTCCCGGCTCTGGGGTATCACCCTGGGTGGTGCAGTCAGGGGGGGGCTGTGCCTTGGTCTTGCCTGGACACGAGCCTCTCCTGCAAGTCGGGCTCAGGTTGGGACCTTTCCAGCCACCCCTGGGCCCATTCCTTGGCCCCCTGGGACCCCAAACGCTTGCAGCCGGGTGTGGGGGTGAGGGTGCGCACCCCGTGTTGCACCTTGCCTCCCGTCCCAGGGCGTGGAGGAGTACGAAAGACCCTCGAGTGTTTGCTCTCTGATATTGCGTATGGGAAAAACCGTGGGAGCCCTTATCGCCTTCCTCGGCTCTGTGCACCCTTCTCGGCCCAGCTCCTTGCCAGGGTAATGCGGGGTCAGGGTATTTTGGGGTGCAGAGTGCCCGGCTCCGTACCAGCACCTGAAAATGTGCAGTTCCCCTCCTGTTCCCAGCCAAGCGTCAGCCCCCGGGAGCTGCGACCCTCCTCGCTGCCCGTGGCAGTGGCTTTGGGGACAACCCTGAGTTAAAACCCACTGAAAGGTTAAATCAGGCTGCTCAGCATCGCTGTGCTCCTGGAGGGGCTGGATTGGGTCCTCCCAGGGTCTCTTTTCTCCCTCCCATCCCCGTTGATCCACCGTTCTCCACTTGGAGGTGCCCCCCAAGGATGCTCCCAGCTGCTTTGGAACGGCCGGGGCCGGGGAGCGGACGGAGGATGGAGGGGAGCCGGAGCGAGCGGATTGGGGTGTCTGTGGATGCCCTGCTCAGCCCTGGGCTTGGCTTTCACCAGGGATGTGTCACAGTCCCTCTGTCCCCATCTGCACGAGGAGGGGACAGGGATGGGGACCTTTTCTGGAAGGGTGGCACTGTCCCAGGTGGGGACACTGGGCATGGTGTGCAGTGGGGGGGGGTGTGCCGCTGTCCCGGGGTGTCTGAGCCCTCCCGTGCTCCTCGCACCGACACGAAGGGTGCAGCCACCCACGCTGGACCACGCAGGGAAACATCCCTGGGGCACCGTGCCACTTCTCCCCGACATCCCGGGAAGGGCTGTTTTAGCTGGCACGGAGGGGGAAGGATGAGAGCAGCACTCGGAGGCAGAGGCGCAGGTTTTACTTTGCAGACAGAAGCGTGAATCCCAAAGCAAATCCCACTCGTTTATTGCAAATGCACCCCGATGGTGGGGTGGTTGCCCCCGGGCTACACGTGGGACGGGGACGAGGAGGATGAGAGATGCCCAGGCATCCCGCCTGGAAGGCAACGCGGGGAGCATGGGGACGGTGACATCACCATCTCGCTGTCGCCTCCCCCCGGGA
>NW_009594615.1:1933-2188 GCF_000690535.1 Cariama cristata
TGGCTGCAGATGATGTTAATGGTGGTGCCCAGGATGGAGCGGTCGGCCAGGGGCACGGTGTTGTCCCCGGTCTCCTTCACCTCAGCCTGCAGGAGAGAGAATGAAGGAGGCTACCATCCTTGGCCACCGACAGCCTCCCCTCCGGCAAATGCTTGCCACAAGCCTGGCAGCCCCGCACTTGGCCCCGAGCAGGGCGGTCACCGCTCACCTCCCGGCGCTGGAAGGTCTCGGTGATGGCATCCAGCCCCGGGATGG
>NW_009594615.1:2330-3334 GCF_000690535.1 Cariama cristata
ACACCTTGGTGTAGTCGTACACCACCACGGCGGAGGAGTTGAGCCCATCGCGCACGGCGAACGTCCCGGTCCTTTCCTTTTTGCTCATGGAGAGGTGCTGGGGGTTCCCTTCGCCATCCAGACCATGGATGGTCATTCGCAAAACCTGCCGGGTAGAGGGGGGGGGGTGTCAGGGAGCTTTGTGGGGTCTAAACCTCATCCCTGCAAAACACCGGTGGCCAGTGCCATTCCCAAACCCATCACCGATGGCACCGTGGCTCCCTCCCCGGCGTTGCCTCACCGTTTCGGCGTGCGTCTCCGTAATGTGCAGCCCCAGTAAGAGGAAGGCGACGATGACCACCACGAGGATCACCACCACCATCACCACGATCAGGAGGCACTTGAGCTGGTGGGGGATGCAGGGCAAGCGGGGGGAGGCCGTGTACCTCTGGGGACACAGGGGAACACCCGGCTGAGTTGCCGGCATGAGGCCGGGGAAGGCAGCCGGCGCTCAGCCCCACGCCGGATCCCTGAGCTGGGTGATGGATGCTCCTTACCGGAGGTGCCTCCTCCATCAGAGGCTCTTTGGAGCTGCCGTCCATCTCGCCCTCGCTCGCCGCACGGCTCCTGCCCCTTTGCCAGTCGGAGCCGGGGGGGATTTATAGGGTCTCCGGGTGGGTGAGAAGAGGCTGGGGCCACCCCGGCTGCCAAGGTGCCACTTGTGCTCTGTTTGCTGAGCCCAGAGAGGAATCGAGGAGGGGACGTGAAGCCTCCGAGAGCCCTTTCCCAGCATTTAGCATGGCAGACGGGGGGGGCAAGGCAAACAGCGGGCAGGCAGAGCGTGCCCGCCCTCTGCACCCAGCTCCAGGCTCTGGCAGAGGACCCAGCACCCTTAACACGCACCCCTGGGGTGCTGCACCCCTGGGTCCCGCAGCCCCTTGCGCGGGCAGCTGCAGCCCCCCCCTCCTCCAGCGTGGAGAAGAAGCTGGCTGGGCTCATTGTTGGCTGGGAACGCGGTGCCTGGG
>NW_009594616.1:0-326 GCF_000690535.1 Cariama cristata
CTGGGTGCTGCTCGGCCCGGGCACCCTGCGAGCCCTGCTGTGAGGGGGTGCAGGTGTTGGGGTGCCAGGGGGACCCTCGGGGTGCTGCACTGGGAGTGCTCGGTTTTAATTAAAACTCTCCCTGTGCTCCTGCTCTGGCTCGCTGCACCCCTCGCTCTGCCAGCTTCACCCAGGAGCTGCCTCCAGCCAAACTTGATAGAGGAGTCAGGAGCACCCAAATCTCTTCCTCCTTGCCTAAAAGCAATGAACCTGCACTAACAAAATGAAAATAAAATAAATTGCATAATGTGTATCTTCCCTCTTCCCAAAGAGGGGAAGGGCTGGGG
>NW_009594616.1:445-1080 GCF_000690535.1 Cariama cristata
GCTGTGGCCTGGGGGAGGGGGGGCAGCCCCAGGGGCTTCCTCCCTGCTGAAAGGGGGAAACTGAGGCACGCAGTGACCCCGCTTACGCTGGCAGGCACCTGGGAGGGCTCACGGCTCTGCCCCGTGGTGGGATCTGGTGTCCTCAGGTTGGGCTTGGCAGCAGGGCTAGGAGGTTTGGGGGTCCCAACAGAGCTTGGTTGTGGGGCTCAGGGTCTGGCTCAGCGTTGATCCACTCCAGCCCATGGAGTCCGGCCGGGCCGTTCCCCAGGTGCGAGGGTCTCCCCGGGGCCAGGTGGGCTCCTCGGTGTCCCGCAGGAAGCAAGCAACCTTTTGAAGCTTTTTTTCCTTCTTAAGCTGATTATTCTGTTCCTCTTCCAAATTGGAAACAGAAATTGAAATTTCCCGTGAAACAAATTCTGCCACCGCCTTCCCCCTCGGGGGGAAGAAAAAGAAAATGAAAATTTCAATTAAAAAAACTGGAAGCCTCTGAAATGAAAACTGGGGCAAACTGAAGCTCCTTGCACTTAGCTCATCGGTCTGGGCTGTGTGTGGCCGGTGGCTCTGGCTGCAGGGTGATGTTCTGGGGGGATGATAGGGGCAGGCGGCGTGCTGTGGGGGGAGGGGGGGCCGGGGCC
>NW_009594616.1:1111-6066 GCF_000690535.1 Cariama cristata
GTGGGTGTAGGGGTGGCCGTGTCCCCAGCTCTCCCTCTCACTTCGAGCCGCTCTTTTCCTTTTTCTTCGACTTCCAGCAGTGGCTCATGTAAGAGGGGAAAAGAGCATTTTGCTGCTGCGTGGACCGGGAGCATTGCAGCACAGCCCGGTGCCCTCCGTGGTCTCCGCTGTCCATCCCAAGGGACCCTTCCACTTGGGGGGTGGCTCCTATGGGACCCCCACCCTGGGGTAAAGGGGTCCCGGGGATGGAAGGGGCATGGCAGGGTGCTGCTCCCTGGGGAGATGAAGCCAGGGAAGGGGAAGGCGCCCTGAGCCGGTGTAACCCGAGGCGCATGCGGAATTTGCCGGGGCTGGGGGAGAAGGGGAAGCCTTCTGAAACAATAAAAGGAGCCCAATGACTTTGCCAATGTTATTCTGAGCTGGGAAAATATTATTGCTGGGCAAGAATAGAAGGAGATGACAGCATTTTCCCGGGCTAGGCCCAGTGATACGGGAGGACTTGAGATGCTGGGAGGGCTCGGGGAGGAGGGAACCCCCCCGGGAGATGGGGTGGAGGGGCCCCTGGTGCCAGCTCTGCTTTTGGGCAGAGGAGTCTTCCCAGTGAAGACAGAGCCGCTGGGGCTGTATCCCTCCATGCCGCCAGCATCACCAGTTAGGGCACTGGGACTGCCCTTGAGCGACTTGGCGGGGACAGGCGCTGTGTGTGATGGGGTGGAGATGGCTGTCCTCCCCCTGGGGATGGACCTTGTCGCCCTTGCAGGTCGCAGAAGAGGCATTTCCCACCAGGATGAGGGCATCATGCCGCTTGCCGCCTCCTTGCTGGAGGTGACAAATGTCCCCCCAGTGAGAGCAGGGCTTGGTACCCCGGTGCTCTGGGCTGCTGGCATGTCCCTCTCATAGGGACATGCGTGGGGGATGCTTGGGCTGGGTGTTTCCCTGGGGTCAGCAGTGACGGCTGGCAGCCTTCCTCATTGAAGGGTGTCTGGGGACACGGCTGTGCTCATCAATGGCGCTTTGTCCTCCTCCTCCTCCACCCGGCTGTCGCGGTGGCCTGGCCCGGGGTTGAGGCGGTTGCTGGGATGGAGTTTCAGAGCCTGATGAAGCTGAGCTGCTCCCTCTTGCCCTCTCCCCCTGCAGCAGCTGGGTGGGCGCCAGCATGCCGGGGTTTTCAGCTTGCTGACCCTGAAAGTCATTTCCCACCAGGAGCCAGTCGTGCCACTGCCCCCGCAGTGGTGTCACCACCAGGGTCCCCTCAGCATCCCACAGGATTCGGGCTTGGACCTGCTTTGGGAGCCTTGACCATCAGAGTTTGTTGTTTCAGGCTCTCGGGGGTGCTGGGAGGTGATGTCCGTCCCAGGGATGCAGCGTCCCCATGCCGGTGCCTTTCCCCAAGCACAGTCCCTGTGCCGTGGCAGGGAGGAAGCCTCCTGAACAGCGAGGTCTGGTGGCGGTGGTGACGGCGGGCTTTGTGCGCCAGTTTCCCCATGGCACTGGCTGGGTGCCGGCTATTGTGTCCCGGGCTGGCAGCTGCAGGGGGGCAGGACCCGCTTTCTGCCCACCTCGTGTCTGCTCTCACCGCCCTTCTGGGCTCTGTGCGAGCCCAGCCTGGGGCTGACGGGACAGCACAGCCTTCGCCAGGCTCTCAGGCACCCCAGCTTGCCGTGGCATGGCTGTGGTAGGAGTCCGGGGTGGTTTAGCCGAACCTTGCTGGCTGCAAACTTGCCTGGGACCCTGCTGCCCGCTGGCTCTGCAGCTTTGTCCTTGGCTGGGAGGGAGGGCAGCACCCCAGGCATGGTGAGGCTGGGATGCCTGCGCCTCCAGGAAGGGATGGAGATGGATGCTGCTGCTCACAGTGGCTGGGGGGACGCGCCTCCGCTGGCCCGCTCCGTGGTACTCAGAAGCAGCAGCTTGGAGGGACCCTCCTGCCTCTGCGCCCATCGCAGCCCTCCAATTGCCCCTTGAGAAAGCCAGGACCCCTTGGTGCTATCACCAGGGTGGGGGTCTAAGCATCTTTTCACATTTCCCAAATGAGTGTGAAAGGTTTTTGGGGGCTGGGAGCCTGTACCGCACCTGCGGTTGTGTTGCCCCTCTCCGTTTTTCCTTGCTGCGATGCCCCTTTGCTGTGGCACCCTCTGACAGCCAGAGCCCCAGGTTGGGGGGGGTTATGGGGGTGTGAGGGAACACTTAGCTGGGGAATGTTACCCATTGCTTTTCCTTCCTCTCCTCATGTTGGGGGACAGCTCGAGGCCCTTGGGCTGTGCTGGCCTGGCAGGGTGGGCTGGGAGCTGGTCTGGGAGACTCCTGCATGGGCAGCAAACGGAGGGATGTGGCAGGGGCTGCTGAGGAGCAGAACGTCCCCCAGGCTTGAGGCGAGCACTTGTGTCCGTGGCTGGGATGGGACATTTGGGGTGCACGGTGCTTACGATGCTCTGCAGGTCTTTGGGGTCGGGATGGCTCCTCCTGACGCTTCCCTCCTTCTCCGGCAGAGCTTTTGCGCACCAACCGCTCCGTCCTCTTCTTCGGCCCCAGAGGCTTCCTGGGCTTCCGCTCTCTCTACCTGGATGAGTATCGCGACCGGCTCTTCATCGGGGGGAAGGATGTGCTCTACTCCCTGCTCCTGGACGGGGCCAGCACAGATGCCAAGGAGGTGAGCTGGGTCCTGCTGAGCACCCCGGGGCCTCTGTCCTCACCCAGGCTCCCCGTGCACCCCTCATCCCTCTGAGTGGACGGTGCCCAACCGAGTCAGACAAAGTCACCCTGAAACAAGACCTACCCTAGGAATGTCCCTGTCTCAAGCACCTCAAAATGCATCAAAAAACTTGTACTGCCTGGCAAGGATGGGCTGGCTGTGGTGGCTGGATGGCAATTAGCCAGCAATTAGTCATGGCTGGCAGCCTAGGAGACCGGTGGTGCAGCCCACTGGTGATTCCTCAGTGCCGAGCAGGGTCTCAGACCCCACTCTCCTAAAAAGCTGCCATTGGGAGAGTGAGTGCTGCTCATCCCCATGTGGACATCCCCTTCACGGGCCAAATACAGAGCTGAAAGCCTGCAGAGACAAAAAGCTAAAAGCATCCATAATTGCAATGAGCTGTGCCAGGGCTCAGCTGGCAAAGCCCCCAGACCTCTCCTGGCTCCTTGGTGGGAGAGGTGATGGACCGGAGCAATGATGATGGGTGGCGGTTCCCCTCCTCCTTCACACTCTCCACTTTGACTTCTTGTTTTTTAAACATGGCTCTGGGCTGTTTCTAGCTGAAGAAAGCAGAGAAGGAAATGAAGTGCCCCTCGGCGTGCTGGGTCACCGCGATGGGGTCAAGGGCTTGTGTACCCAAGCTGCCCTTGGTCCGAGAGCTGCCGAAGGCTGTGGGGGACTCGAGCTCTGTCACTCCCTGATGTCCCCCAGCACCTTTTCCCCAGGCCACCCACAAGTCCACCCCCTTCCAGGCCAGCTCCGGCCATGCCCAGCGTGACCACCCAAACCCAGCCCGGCTGCAGGCTGGGACCACCGAGGTCCATCTCCCCAGGAGGAAGGGTCCTGCTCTGGGTCGCAGGGTGGGAGCCCTGGGCCAGGTGGGCTCTGGGGAGCTGTTTGTCCCTCTCTCTGTCCCTCTCTCCATCCCCATGCCATCGGCAGCCTGGGGGATGTGTATTTGCAAGGCTGGGTTCCTGCTGTCCCCCCTCCCTGCTCCACCAGGTCCTTTGTGTTTCAGATCTACTGGCCGCCCCTCCCTGGGCAGACGGAGGAGTGTTTTCAGAAGGGGAAGGACCCAGGGGTGAGTCTCGCCCCATGTGTGCTCTGCCCTGAACTGGGGGGGTCCCCTTGTGCCCCGGTGCAGCTGGCTCCCCCCGTGCCGGGGCTGTGCCGTGTCATCCCACCAGGGACAGCCCACTGCGGCTCACAGGCCGGTTAATGCCGGGGCAGAGCAAGGGACCATCCTGGTGTATGAGGGAAACTGAGGCAGGGAGTTGGCAGCCAAGCCTGGCCATGCGCGATGCTTGCTTTGGGCTCTGGAAATCCCGTCTCCAGGGCTCTGCTCAGCCCCGCGGCCACAGAGCAGTGGCCAGCGTGCCCCAAACACGGCTGCACCGAGCGTGCAGGGATAGCCGGGCTCCGAGACCCAAGCTCGGAGGGACCAAAAGCCCTGTGCTGTGCTCCAGACCCCAGGGACATGGTCTGGCCCATCCTGGCTGTCCCCAACAGTGGGAAATCTGTAACTTGCTCAGATTCAGTATCCTTGCTCACCAAACCTTACCCATCCTTGCACCCCTCCCGCCCCAATATGAAACAGGACTATGTCGAGGAGAAAGACCCCCGAGGTTCCCCTGGCCCAGATGAATTGCTCCCGGGAGTCCTCGTCCCGCTCTGCGTGTTTATTTTACAAGCTCTCACCGACAGATCCAAACCGGGGCAGGCTCGATTTTTTATTTTTCTTGAACATATATATTTTTTTTAACTTGCTATTTTAGAGGCTTTTTGCAAAGGGAAAATAAACAGCAGGGAGGCTGGGAACCCCCGGGGCAGCTCGGTGGCGGTGTTCCCAGCAGATGAGGGGCCTCACGTCCCACCGGGGGGGATGATGGGGGGCCGGCATGTCTGGCGCTGGCCAGGGTCGCTGCCGAGCTAACGGCGGTGATGCCCAAGTGGGAGAAGGATGGGAGCCCTTTTCCACTGGCAACTGCCAGGAAAGACCATGCAAGATCAGAGGTAGCAGGTTTGCAGCCCCGGGGGTGTCATTGCTACTGGTCCCAGGAGAAGGGGACAAGCCCAGACAGTAGCGATCCGACCTGTCCTGGAGGCAGATTCATCCCTGGCGCAAGCAGGAACACGACAAGGAAGGATGTCCCTGCATCTGGTCACGTCCTGGGCGCCAGGAAGAGGAGGGTCGGCAGGGGTTTGGGGCTGGGTGTAGGAGCTACTGCCGGGAGCTTGCTGGGCAGGTGACCTTGCTCCCCTGGCC
>NW_009594617.1:0-13476 GCF_000690535.1 Cariama cristata
TCCTCGCCGTGTCCCGCCTCAGTCCATCGTGGTGGCTTCGAAGAGCTCCACCAGGTCCTTGTACTCGGGGTCGATGAGGTCCGAGGGCTTCTCCCCAGTGTCGGTGGTAGCCTCCAGGCTGGCCCCGAGGGAGATGAGGTACCTGCAGGAGACAGGGAGCTGAACCGGCAGGGCCAGCGGCCAGGCGGGCGGCCCTTCCCAGCTCGCAGGGCTCCCCCATACCCCACTGCCGTGATGCCTGGATGCAGACATAGGGAGCTTTAAGGCCCAGGCAGTTCGGCATACGCTGCAGGTACCGGGTACCCTCCTAAGAGGAGATTCCCGGAGCCCGCTCCAGCCTTGTTGCTGTCAGCTGCGGTTCTTGGGGCTCTGCAACGCAGCAGTATTCTCATCACAACCCAGGAGAGGTGATCCTGACCTGGCTATGTCAGCATAGCCGTCACTGCAGGCCATGTGCAGGGGCGTCCACCCATTCTCATCTTTCTGGTGGATGTCAGCGCCGTATTTAACCAGGAGCTTGACGCAGTCCAGGTTTCCAGTAAGCACAGCTTCATGGAGGGCTGCCATGCCTAGGAAGAAAGGATTTGTTAGCCCTGGATTGGGGAAGGAGTCTTAATGCTGAGCTTACAAGTGCAGGTTGTCCTCAGCCCAGAAAAGAGAGGTGCCAGCAAAACCTCATTATCAGACAGATGAGTTTGGGGAAAGAAAGAAAGACTGAGGAAGCAAGAGGAGCTCCCACAGGTTTCTGTTCCTCTTCTACGACATAAATACCCTATCTAAGATGGCGTAGCATCCACCTCCCCATTGGGCCAGGCAGGATAGATTAAGGGAGGAGGAGCTGCCCTCTCTCACAGAGCTCCCAGCCAGCGGGCTGCCCTGAGTTCTAGCCAGGACTCACACGGGGACACGAGAAGAGTGTCTCCAGGGTCCTGCTCTGTCCAAGTTTCGGAAGCTCCTTACGGAGCAAGTAATGAAGCAATCAGTATAGATGGGAGGAAGCCTGGGGTCATTTGAGATCCTATCTCCATGGCCATGTGACAGCAGAAGCTGAAGCCAAGCACAGGAAAGGGACAAATCTGGGCTCTGCACCAGCCAGTATGGATCAAGGCATTCCATAAACAGTTGCTAGTGAGGTTAGGTGCAAATAGAACACAATGCCTTCCCCACAAACATAAATGTCGCAAGTCCACAGATCCAGACATGCAAGAAAGAACAGTGTTGGTGAGAAATGGACAGAGCCAGGAACAAAATGTGGAGCCTCGCTTCTCCCCACTCTTCCCCCAAACTGGGGCAAAAGGCAGGAACCCCACTATCTGTCCAGAGCTCCGCAGACCAGCCTGTGCTCACCGTTGCTTTTCTAGGTCCCACCACACTGCAGGTGCACTGTCAAGCCTTGAAGGGCCCTGGAGGCAAGCTACCCCTCCTTCCTGCAGCTTACGCTGACCGTGCTGTTAAGGGGAGATGTTGGGGCGCTGGCACAGGGCTCTCTTGGGCCCTGCTTGGCAATGTTGGGGTCACTACTCCTCACTAGGGAGGAAAACGCCTGGATTCCAACCTGTCACCCTGCCGAAGGTGGCCCACGTCCTAGCTTTGGCCACGCAGCTCGCTCTCATCTCCCTCGCAGCCCAGCTGAGGCATGCCGCTGCGCAGATTCCAGCTCCGCCAGACCAGCAGCACTCACCAGAAGGGTAGATGGTGTCCAGCGTCACCTTCCTGGCACGTATGAATCGGCCCACCTGCTCCAGGTCCCCCTGTCTGATATGGTCCTGAAAGACGACATCATTGGGGAAGTGCACAGTGCGTGAGGCTCGCAGTCTCTGGGCGTACCGACTGTACCGAGGCATTGAGACTGGGTAATAGTCCTTCATGCTGATCGCACCCTTCAGACACTGCAGAGGGAGAGGAGCAGCAGAGGCAGGGGGGCTGTAGGAGCAGCCGGAGTTGCTTAGTGCTTGGCCCTAGCACTCGCTGGCCTCGAAGCACTGCTTTCTCTTCCGCCTGTCAGGTCCCTCCTTGCTACAGAGGTGTGATGGCACCTGCACCGCTGCGCTCCCTCCACGCCCGTGACCGTGTCCCCAGTGGGTGCGAGTCCCCCTCGCCAGGAGGGAAGCAGCAGCCGCCGGGCTCTCCCTACGCTCCCATGCCGCTTGCAGGAGGTGGCGCTGGGCACACGCAGTTCACCCGCAGGCCCTTGGCCCAGGACTGATGTTTCTCCAGGGGCATCGCATTATATAGGCTCCTATGGGCTATTTTGAGGACATGCAGCTCATGCTATTTGCCGTGATACTTCGTAATCGAGCCGCCCAGGCCTGCAGCCTCCCACTTTTGGGCAGAAGTTGGTGTCTCATCTTACCACCCACCTGTTGATGTGCCCATCCAAGGGGTGAAATCTACTCTTGCTTTTGCATGGATAGCCCTTCAGAGGAGCCCAAGGACCTGAGAACAGAACTTCCCAGCAGCAGGCCTTCACACACACACATGCACGTGTGCCACGGAAAAGACGCAAGCACAATCACCAAGCAAGGGGAACCAGCCAGTCATGTAGCAACCAGCCAGCGCGATGCAGACGTGTCCGAGCTATGGTGCCAAATACATTCAGAGCTAAGTCACTTTCCTATACTTGCATCAGACGACTTGAAAGGAGCAGAATGAGCTGTGCTACCCAGCAGGACTGTGAGACAGCATACAGCTAAGCATGGAGAACACCACCAGCACATTGGAAACCACCTGTGCCCTTGCAAGGACAGAGGTGCTGCTGGTGCTCCTGATGCAGGCGCAGAACCAGAAGCCTACAATGCCAGTCTGTGATGTTCAGTGTCCTACCTCAAACTTGGAAGCAGCTGCTACGTAAAGGCAGGCTTCTACAGAACAGCCTCGGAAGAATAGCACCACCACCAGACAATTCCTGCATTTGTTACTCTCCAGCTGTAGCTGTCAAAGGCCCAAAACAGATTATCTACCACAGAGGAATCTTTCAGATCCATCAAGGGTTCAAGCAACAAGTGCTCCTCCAAGCTTTTTCCCCATCAAACTTTGGTCATTTCAGATACATGAGCATACTGTGCTCTGTTTTGTGCTGATGGGGATTATCCAAGCAGGTGCATCACGAAGAATCCCTGTCCCACATTAGGAGTCACAGAGATTTCATTCTGCCCCTTCTGCAGCAGACCCTTGTCCTGAACCCCTGCCAGCATGGGGGCTGACAGCTCAGTCAGGCACACGCCTCAGAACTGCCTGCACTTGTTTATCTTCTGGCAGATATATTGATCTTCTTGCTGAGCATCTCTGCTCAGGGTTATATCAGACAGAACACCATGCGATAGGAGGCTGAGGTATCTGCCATGGAGACAAAACACTTTTAGCCTGCTTTCTTGGAACAGCAATTAGCTGTGTACACAAGATGACTCTGATGGAGTCCTGTTCTGCCAAGAGGAGCCTTGGTGTATGAGAAAAGCCTCCCTCCTCAGGTCTCGGACCATAAACAGAGGAGAATCACTGCAGAGCTCAGCCTCGTTTACACTCTAACTGGCTTCACAAAATGGACCTTTTTGAGCTAAGTCCTAGCCAGCACCTTCCAGCAGAACTTCTTACTGGCAGCACTCTCTTCCTGCCAACCCCAAAACACAAGGCAACCACCAACCAGCCCTGACACCAGCCACTAGCACTGCCTGCTCCGTTGGGGTACAGCCATTGCAGCCAGGCAACACTAAGACCAAGTCCCCTGCCTGCCTTAAGACATGCAAGGTCACAGCCCTGGAGGAAGGCATCTTCAAAGATCCTTCTCCGTGTAACCGCAGGGAACAGTTACAAAACACAACTGATTGCAACTGCCTGTTCTGTTAAACACCATTTTCTGACCCCACAGTCAGCAATTGCCTGTTTGGCTCCAGCCTTGGTGCCAATGCATAGGAGGTTTGCACATACCATGCCAGGACTCCACAGGGGCTCTGCCCCCAGGGGAACCACAGGAGGAGGCTGGAGCTGGTGCTGCAGGTCAAGTGTTGTACAATGCTCCTGGTTCTGCCACCCCAGTGCACACACATTCAGTGACAGGCACCACTAGCCTCCCAAGTTGTCCTCTAGCCTCACCCTGCCCCACCATATGACATTTATAGTGTATTTTCTTACAAAAATATTCTCAGCAGTAAGTGACTGGTTTGGAAATAGCAATGTAGCTCACCAGATCATGTGAGCCTGACTAGTAGAGCTACAGGCAGCCCCAGGTTTCCATGCAGGCAAATTCCTTGGTTAACTGCTTAAGAGCAATGAGGTCCTCTCACCTCAAGCCAGCTGGCAAGCAGAGAGCCGCTTATTCTCAGAGCCGAAGCCCATGTCTGCTCACTGCTAATAGAGCTGTTGTCTGCCTGCACAAGCTGATTTAATCCAAACATGACATGGTCATCTTGAAGTTCTTTTCCTTTATAGATTATGCAATACAAATTTCTTCAGGTTAAGGTACCAGAAGCCACCTGCAAAACCAGAAGTGTTCAAAAAGCATAGTTTCTCTCAAAAATGTGGTATTTAGTTAAAGTTTGAGAAAGCTGACAAGCACACACCATTTTGGCAGAGTCCCTTGAGAAGCCACCCTAGAACTCTGATCCTCTTTCAGGTCAAATACACTAATTCTATATTGATAAAGACAGAGACATAATAGTATTAAAATCTCAACTTTATTTGGCCAACAAATTCAGTTCCAACGTTATTGTAGCGGAATGCTAAGAACCAGCCTGATGCAGCTCAGGCCTTTGAGGCACTCCCCTGTTCAAGTTCCTCCCCAAAACCCAGTAATTGCAAATGTCCTGTTTGATCTATTTTATCAGGCCCTCCCACACCACCCACCTGCCTGGTCAACCCATTCAAAATAATGCATGGAAAGTGATTGCAAAACAGTCTTGCATTTGATCAAAAGGATGGCAACACAGCTAGGTCTCATTTAAGCTGGTGAGCCAGCTATCACCTCCACCCTCAGAGCCTGCCACAGCCAGTGCACACAGTATTCCACCCTTCCAGGTGTTTAGAATAGTCATCTCCAAGTGTCTTAAAGCAGAGGGGAATGGAAACATCTGGCCAGCATGAAGAGAAGCACCTTCATATACACCTTTCACCAGGATGATGCCATCAGCCTACTGCCTCTTCCCCTACATATACTGAAAGCTGATTCCAGGGAAGAACAGCTGAGACCACTACAGACCCTGCCAGGTACAGAAATCAAATATGGGCTTTAGTTTTAAAAGGAAAAAGGAAAGAAGCTTTCTTGGAAGATATTAGTGGCAAGGCTCCAGAATGTTGGCCCACTGAACTTATGCTACCGCTTCACAATCTGCTTCTACCCAGAAGAGAATACTTCAAACAAAAGCTGTGTACAAAAAAAAAGTACATCACAATAAAAAAATTAGCCCAGCTGGCTGGGCTGGCTACCTAGTGACAGATCCCTTCTCAAGAGCAAAAAGAAAAGATAATCAAGGGTACAGACAAGTGAGGGTAAAGTGTTACTTTAAAAGCCAATCCCTGGATTTCGTCATTCACCTTCTGCTTTAAATCTTAACGGGTTTCTGACTCACTGGGCTGCGTAACAGCAACCAATTTAGTGTCTGATTTTTTGGGGTTATGTAGATCAGTCTTCTCTTTACAATTCATCCTTTTGGATTTTCTGCTCATCATCATCACCTTCCTCAAGGTCTGTTTCTTCATCTGTCTCCAGGTCCTCCAGATCCTGTATAGGTTACAAAGATAGCTACTGGTTTCTGGCACATTAGTCAGATCCCAAAGCCAAGCACAGTACAGCTTCTCTGATCTGTTCACTATTCTGGGCCACCATGTTAACTAAACATCCAGGGACTTCTACCAAGAGCTCTGAATTTGGGACATTAAGGATCAGAAACCCCTGGAAGCTGCTACCTGCACCTGTAACACCCTCAACCCCAGCAGGTGAAGAGCTTCCAACTAGATGTACTGCATATGTAATGATCATCATACTGCTCACGTTCTAGGTGCTGAGGAGTTCTCAATAAAGAACAAGCCCTCCAAGTACTCCAGCAGCTTGTACAACAACCAGAGACCGCTTGTGTAGATTTAGAGGTTATAGCATCAACAGTTTCCATGCATTTGTGTTTAAGTCTCCCAAGAACATTTATTTCACACCTAAGTGAAGTGTTCTTACTAAAGGAGCACATTACAGGCCAATGGCCAGCCAGGCTGCAACTGAACAGGTCACATATGCAGACACTTTTGTTCACCAACAATATCCTTTCCTGCCACATAACAACACAGGATCTTATTTAGGAGTGAGGATTCAAGCACAGCACCAGATCCAACCCATGCTCCATATTCTGAAGGCCCAGAGTACTCTATTAACATTACTCACATCATCAGCTGCTGCCCCATCCTGACCTCCGCTCTCCAAGAATTTTTTGAAGCCTTCTAGTGTCCTCTCCCCATTATAGTCAATTACCTACACAGGAAAAAAAACATTAAGATAATGGTTATGGGCACCTACAGAACCATGCCCCTGGAGAAGAGAATTCTATTTCTGAGCAACAGTTAACATGCCAAGCAAAAGGGAATTTAAAAATTCACCTTCACCCATATGAGACGAAGGAAAACAGCTCAGCCACTAGACTTCAGAGATCACTGCGAGGAAAGAACAGCCTGCAGATGAGCACACCGTCCTCTGCTATGCTCCCTCTTTTCCCCATTCCCACTTCCCACCCCCACCAAGCTCTTTCCTACAGCCCAGCCCCCCAACAAAGGGTCTCTGTTGTCCTGTAGACTTGATGTGTTCCATCCCTACAGAATGGAGAACCCTCCCAAAGGCCTTGTGCAAAACAGCACTCAAGCAGGCAACTAAGCATTTCTAGTGATCCCTTGTTATGTGATCTCTGTAAAGGTCAGCTGCCTTCTTACATTTCTGCCAGAGCCTGCAGGGAAGAACTTGAGTGTGGGGAAGCTGTGGATTTTCACTGTCTCTATTTCATTGGCTGTAGAATCCATCTTGGCAATGACAATGTTCTCATGGTCCCTGTAGGTCTCTCCCAGTTTGTCCCAGATAGGAGCCAGCTGTTTACAGTGACCACACCAGGGGGCATCTGTTAAGTACAAAAAACATAGCTAGCACCAACAACCTAACAAGTTACCACCCACCACTCCCCCTCACAGCACCCATGCCAGACAGTTCACACAGATCTTTTCAACTGAGGCATTCCCTTTGTAGCTTAGATTCTGTAAGATGCTTTCTCCCCAAACTTGGTCAGGCGGTATTTTGGCACTCCTTTCATGCCAGTTATTTGGAATCAGCTGTTGAAAGGTACTTACAGAACTCTACAAAGACATTCTTATTCTCATCAAAAGCAACTTCTTCAAAATTCTTCCCAACTAGAACTTTGACAGGCTGCTTGTCCCAGTCTTCAGGAAGATCTTGACTCATCAGGTGGGGCTGGAATAAGACATGAAATTCAGGGATAGGTTTGCTACACAGCTGCTTGGAATGCACATGCAATCAGATATGCTGGAAAACCCAAGTTTAACTATCCCCCTCAGTGCCTCAGTCATAGGCTGTGAGCAATCAGATGAATCAGTCACTTCCTCTTCTGCTTACTGGAAGTCTTTCTCACTCTGAACAAGTGGGAATAACAGGTGCTCTTGTGCAGAGAGAACTGCAATTGAGCTCTGTAGGAAGGAAACAATATTGCTGACAGTATCATTCACACAGGACTGAGTTTAGCTAAACAGTCACTACTGGAGTAAGTTGCATATGGCTACATCCAGCAGATTAGAGCTGAAAGCTCTTTAAACTGCCACACAAGTTCACACCTTCCACAGATCACTGGCAGAAAGATCAACTGGATAAACAGCATGGTTACCATAAGCAGCAGAAAGAGCAGGCTCTTATTGTACTCAGGTGCCAGTACATAACTTGCTTTCCTACAGTCTTCATGCCCCAGTAGTTTTGCCTTTCATTCTCAGCACAAACCCTGCTAGATATTCTGTACATTAGTTGGATGGATTTTCTCCAGATGACTCACACAGCTCCTCACAGGGAGAGTGTTTTTATGCTTGCTCAGCCAGTAGGTTCGCCACCAGCAGCATTTATCTTTATTACCTTGATCTTGCCCTCCAGGAACTTATTACAGAACTCTTTGATCTTGTCTGCTGTGAGGTCATCTGATTCAGGTTTGTATTTGGTCATTTCTTCCTCCAGTGTGATCAGACGTACAGCTGGACATTCTTCTTTCTTTAGGCCAAAAAACTCCAAAATCCTCTGGTTGTCACTGTGGTCACTGTCTATGAAGATGAACAGGATCTTTGGAGGAAAAAAGTCAAAAGCAGTATGGTGAAGACAAGTACGTCTCTTGGCTATTGATACTTTATACACACTCGTATGGGTAGTAGCTGAGCTGGCCACTCTTCCTTCTCCAAGCCTATTACGAGGGCACCCTGTCAGAGCACAAATGCTGGAGCCACAACAGTTCAAGCAGCATGCACACAGACCTGGCACTGATGTTCATTAAGGCAGAGTCAGATTTACATCCACAAGAAGGAAAGTCAGGAGTTAACTGCTATTCCTTCAACAGTTGTGCAAGCCAGTGTGTAAGCCAGTAAGTGACTCAGTCACCTATTATCAAGAGACACAGGTAGAGAGAAAGCTAGCTTCAAGTCCTCCTCCACAGCTGTTAGGTGGATATAGACAGAGCTACACTTCTCTGCAGGAGGTGGTCACTTAATTCGTAGTCCAAGAAATCCACCTCACCTTCCCTTTGAAGTTTCCAGCTGCACTCTTGAAGTTGTCCAGTTTATCTTGATAGTCAGACACACTTTTTGGTAGAAACAGCAGAATATGAGTCTTGATCTCTCCTCCAAAGATTTTAGGAGCAGTCTGAGGAGTAGAAAATAAGCTTTATTTTTGGAAGAGAGGTAAATCAATGTCAAGACCAGCTTGGCTCTGCTATTCTGACTAGACCACAGGAGCCTCCAATATTACAGAACTGCTTTGAACAGCAAGCTTACACCTCCCTTCCCTTGTGTTCTTCAGACTTCTCCACCACCCCAAACTAGTGTCAGCTCCAAGATAAGACACAGCCACACAACCTACAACTTAAGCTTTGTTATATTCATGTAGTAGCTATGGGAATAGACCTTATCTAAAGACCTACCTGTTCAGTGAACTCTATGACCAGAGGCAACGCATTAGACTTGATGAAGTTCAGTAAATTATCCTTTGTGAGATCCCCTTCAAAGTTGTTACGGCCTTCATCAAACTGCAAAACCCAGATATTCTTGCATTAGAACACTTCCATATCTCACACAAATCTCTTTCAAGATACAAGATGCATTCACACCAGAGTCACTGCCCCAGTGGATGTCAGCTGCACTTGTCCAGAGCAGACTTCCATCTCTCAACAAGGTCACCACATGTTCACAGAAAATCTGGATCAAGGTGTTCGTCTTCCCGGCAACCAAAGCCTTACATTACCCCATAGCAGCAAAAGGTGAGCAGCAACAAGACAGTCAACTTAGAACTTGGCATTGTTCTGCACGACCATGAAACAATTTGTGAAACAGATCACCAAGAAAGGACTTTTAACAGCTGCCCTACAGCTTCACAGAAGGCATTAAATAGACCAGTGAGAAGCTACCAGAGCACAGGCAGCTTTCTGCTCTGCAGGAATTAGCAAAGTCAGAGCAGACGCACACACTTTAACCAGACGGTGCTATAAAAGAAGTCTAATAGCAAAGGCTATCATGCACTGCAAGTAAATAGTAATTTACTCAGCTCTGTGGGGTTCTTTCAGTCTCTATTGTTAGAGACAACAGTAGATGTTTAACACACATGACACTAAAAGTGCCAGATCCCTTATATAAAAAGGGCATCACCTGTATCCCTGACCAGGATTCTTGGAACCCTCTCTGACAGCCTGGAAAGGGAACAGCTGTAGAGGATCATCAAGGTTAGAGAGGATGTGCAGGATAACTCAGCAGTCCCATGGCAGGGCAATGCTTGAGTTACTGGCAGAAGCCAGAGAGTGGACTCGGATAACCTTCTGTTAGAGGAAGCGTACCAGTCTCAGCTGAAAAGCTGAGAAAAACACTTTGTGTTGGAAATTAACTTTCTAAATACTTTAAAGAGTATTGAACATTGCCTTAGAGCCTTCAGAACAGCGGTTCGAGACTCTTACAAATCTGGACAACTCACACAAAGAATGACATGAGAATGACGAGCCAACAAACCCTCTCAGTTTAGACCCAGGTAACTGCAGGAAGCAGAGCTGAAGTCCAAAAACGTAATTGTTGATAAAATAAGCCATCTGGTTCTTATACCCTGGTATTTCATTACCATTGGTGCTCTCTTTCACCTTGGTTTGGGGTGGACATATTTGAGAGCTCTCACAGCACTACCATGACATTGCACCAAAACAGGAACAAGGCGGCAACATTCACAGGCTGAAAGGCATCTCACTTTTTCTTCAACAGAGCAGAGCACTTCTGCAGTATCCCAGCCCACCAGTGGCTCCTGAACTGCCTTTCAGACCAAGGTTCCTCCCACTCCTAACACACCTAGCAGAAGCTGCCAGGCACAGAATTGCTTTTCATTCCAGATGTACTGACATTGACTACATTTATGGAAAATAGCTTGAAAACTCCTTTACTGTTAAAGTCTGGTCCTGCCATTGCCCCAGTTCAGAAGCAGAGGAAACCTTAACAGAGCTCACAGGACTTAAGGGTTAGAGGACAGTACACCAGATCAAATCAACACAATTCCATTCTACAGAGATAAACATGAGAAGTACAGGTAACTACATAAAACCCAGGGTAGTAACTTGTCAGTGCTGGAAGCCCTAGCTGTAACCTAGCCACTTCAAAGCAATCTCTTATGTTGCCCTGCTTGGAGCCCAGTGCCAGTAATCCCCACAGTCCAAGAGACGGTCAGTTTTAGAGGAGCATTTCTATTTGGACTTCAGTGTTTGCCAAAGGACATGAACAAAACTTGAGAAAACCCCTGCAAATAGCTATTTCAACCTAGCATTAGCCATGAATACAGCATACAGAAGGCTTACATACAGAAAGCTATACCTGTGAGAAGAGCAAGACACAGGCAGCAAGTCAGCCAAGAACAAAACACTACTCCCTTCACCCACCCCAACTGTTCTAGTTGCAAAACCCTAGCATTTTGAACTCATTAGCCAGATAATTTACTTGCACCCTCAGCCATACTGATCTGAGGGACCTCTGACTGAGAATTTAAGTCTACAAGCCTCTAGCACCATAAAAATAACTACAATTTCAGAGGTATAGTGGAATAAAATATGGTATTTTAGCTGAAGAATGAAATAAAAATTCATTCAGCTCTTCAGTTTATCTTAGGTCAAACTGATCAGACCAAGGACTGATTAGACTACAGATTTAATAAGCACAAACCCAAAGCAGCTTTCTGTCCTGCCTCACCACACCCATGTGTGCAGTACCACCAAATCTAAGGAGCCTCTATTGTCTTCTCAAACCCAGAATTTAACCCCAGTGACTTGGATTTTAATAGTAAAAGGCATCAGTAAGTTTATTTCTGATTCTGTAGATGGCCAGCATCCCTCTGCACATAATCCAACTGCCCCAGCCTAGTCAGCTGGAACTGCAAATCCTCTTAGGAACTTTGCTGGCATCACTACACCATGGAACCCACAGCAGTGTGAGAGACAGAACAACTCTTGGACACAGCTGTCGACTGTGACTGCAGCAGAAGTCAATATTGAGTATGTTTAAAAGCCACTTTGCTAAGCCACAATCAAACACAGAGCATCATGGTAAGCCATCAAGAACTTGGCTACCATTCTGTTTAAGACCTTTGAAGTTCAGGGAGGGGCACAGGAGGCCTCACTAGTTACAGCCATAACTATTTTAAAGATTGCGCTGACCATTACTGCACTGCAGCCAGATATCCAAGAAACAGGGAAGTGAGTGAAGCAACAGCTTCAACCCAAAACCCAGCAGCTTTGGGAAGGCAGCACCAGGCTGGGAGACCAATGAGGCTGCCCTCTGTGGGCCCCTCCACTGCCAGCTGTGCCCCACAAAGGGACCTGGGGCTCCACCACCTGACAAAGGTGCTGCAGGTTCTGCTCTTCTCCCCCCTACCCCAGGGTCTGAGGCTTGGAAACAGCCAGACTGACAGCACAGGATCTTTTGCTGTTTCATCCAGGGCTGCACTCATTTGAATCTAATTAGACAAAAGGTAAGAAGAGGCAGAAGACTCAAGTGTGGTGCTCATGCTTTGCACCAACCAGTACCTTCTTAAAGAGGACCACACCATCCTTGCTAAGCTGGTACTTGGTGAAGACATCAGCACTGGAGGAAATCCCAAAAGGAATGTCATCCACAGCTTCTGCTGCCAACAAGAACTCCTTTGCAGCCTCTGATGTCAAATCCTGGAGAATAAAGACATGTGTCTCACATTGGACACAAACTGAAGCATAAACATCCCAGGGCTTACCAGCCAGAGAACTAGAAGATCAAGTAAGGCAGGATAGCAAGTGTTTCACAACTTACAGAGCCTTCCCCAGCTCTCAGGTCCCCATGGGGTAGAAAGCAGGGAAGGTCCTAGACACACACACGAGCTTCTCAAATGGAAGTACAAACTCTACCTTAAAGAAACCAATCACAACCACTTCACTGGAATCCACTAATGTTTCCGCTGCAGCAGCATCTGTCAATGTAGTTGCAGCTGGGCCAGTGCGTTTCTTCAGCCAGCTGACAATATCATCTGCTTCTCTGCCAGCTACACGAGAAAGATAAGAACACTGATTCACTTTCGCCCCCCCTCGCTAAGTTTAAGAACACAAAACCCGTAAGCTTTGAGATAAGCCTGTTCAACAGCTGTTTAGGAGGTCAGAAGAAGTGAGATATGGTTTATGCAACTCTTTTCCTTTCACTCCTAGTGTAATTAAACTAATCCCTAATCGCTCAGTCAAGGTACCAGGGACTCCCAGGAATCTATTCTTCTCTTGCTTCTAGCCCAATCACATTCTTAAACTTTGAGCAGCAAAACAGCGCTTCTCCAAGATGCTAGTATTTTTCATGCCAATATATCACCTTTTCCTTTCAAAATCAGTATTCTAGATGTTACCCTCAGCATCCAGCACATTGTGACTTGGTTTAGCTGAATTCTGCTTGTTCTGGGTTTCCTTGTACCTCTATCTCACATCTTACGTTTCTTTACCCAACCACTTTTTCAATTCTGGGTGCTACACTGCTCAAATAAAGTCAAGCTGAGCAACAAATCAAGCTTGGATTGCTTTGCTTTCCTGCACAAAAACAATTCCATCTGCGTTAGCTCATATTAGGGATTTGCCCAGCATTAGGTGAGAAAGCCTGTTAAAGGCAGACTTGTTCCTCAAACCCCCAAGAATAACACCCACCCAGAGCCGCGGTTGCAGTTGCAGTGCCGCTCCCCCTCATGCTCCACTCCCTGGGTCGCTGTCACAGTGGACCTTG
>NW_009594617.1:13506-13857 GCF_000690535.1 Cariama cristata
CGAGGGCCCCGCCGCCACGTTGCTGCCCTCTGCTCCCGGGCAGCAGAGCCAGCTGCCCCGGCTCACCTGTGTACTCCTTGGGAGTGGCCTTGTCACCGTTCCTGAAGAACTTGATGGTGGGGTAGCCACGCACACCAAACTGCTGTGCCAGTTCGGACTCCTCCGTGGCATCCACCTTGGCCAGTCGGATCTCCGAGCCCTCCGCCTTCAGCTTCGCCGCCGCCTTTACGTACTCGGGCGCCAGCGCTTTGCAGTGCCCGCACCACGGTGCGTCTGGGGGACAGGGCGTCAGCGCCGGCGGGAACCCCTCCTTTCCCGCCCGGCCCCGACGCCTCCCGCACCCCACCCGGC
>NW_009594618.1:0-336 GCF_000690535.1 Cariama cristata
GCACTGGGGCTGGGGGAACTGCTGTGTGGGAGTTTGTCCCTTGCTGCCTTTGAGAGGAGCGGGGAGAGGGTCGGGGAGGGCATCCCCAGCCCGGTGGTGTGCCTAGGGTTTCGGTGCAGGTACACCCCATCCCAGCGCCGGCTGGCTAAAATACCACCTGTGCCACAGTGCCAGGAGCACCTGAAGCCCTGCTGTAGGCTGGGGGACCCCCATGCCACCTCTGATGCATTCCGGTGGGCTGTGGTGCTGGGGGGTCTGGGCAAGTGTGGGGGCATCCTACCTGCCTCCCTCCCGCCCTGCAGAACATTGAGCTGAAGGTGGAGGGGGAGAGCCTGA
>NW_009594618.1:384-762 GCF_000690535.1 Cariama cristata
GCCTGGCCAAGCCTGTCACCCCAGGGCAGACGCGGCGCCCACGCACCGTCTGCGGTGGCTTGCGTGGGCACGGGGAACGGGGTTGTCTGCCTGCACCCTGCCCGCAGCGGGCAGCGTCGGGCTTTGCAATGGGGCTGGGCACCCGCAGGGCTCCTCTTACAGCCCTGGCGCCAGCCAAAAATAAAGGGCAGCACCTGTTTGGTGGGGGAGGACAGCACTGTGCCCAGGGGCCACGGCACGGGTGTCCCACAGCGGGGCACCGCTGGGCAGGGGGGCTGGGAGCAGCGCAGCCGGGGAGACCCTGGTTTCGGGAGCATGCGGGGACTGCTTTGGTGGTTCAGAGCCTGAGCGTGACCTGGTGCTGCCCGAGGAGCCGTG
>NW_009594619.1:0-218 GCF_000690535.1 Cariama cristata
GGACACATCGGTGCCCATGGTGGTGATGGCAATGGTGGACATGTTGGTGCCCACGGTGCTGGCAATGCCCATGCTGGACATGTTGGTGCCCACGGTGGTGGCAGCAATGGCCACGGTGGACATGTTGGTGCCCATGGTGGTAGCGATGCCCATGGTGGTGGCAGTCCCTGCGCCCAACACCGCCCGATCCCCCCTCCCCAGCCCGCACCCACCTTCGT
>NW_009594619.1:312-548 GCF_000690535.1 Cariama cristata
GCAGTCGGGCCCGGGCACGTCCAGCCCCTTGGCCTTGTTGGCGTGCTTGGCGCTGAAGCTGACCTGCAGCCAGTTGTTGAGGTGGAGGCACCAGGAGGCCGAGGTCTTGCCCAGTTGGTCAAATTTGCCCAGGCTGCGATATGCCACCCCCACGCCGAAAGCTTTGCTGTCCCGGTCGTACCGCACCTCCCAGTAGTGGTCGTCGCCATCGATCAGCGTGTCACCTGCGGGCACGG
>NW_009594620.1:0-4855 GCF_000690535.1 Cariama cristata
TCTCTGAAATGATGCTCTCTGCGTCCCTGCAGTGCACAGCCTGCAAAGTCACACCCCAGCTCGGTGGCCGGAGCATCCTCCAAAAACCACCGGTGCAGTGCTCGGGGGGCTCGCTTGGCACCCATCCTCGGGGCTGGGGTGGCTCCTGGGCTTTTTTTTGGTTTGTTTTTAACCACTCTAAGGGCGGGTGGGTTTAGAAAACAGGCTTGCTATAAGGAACGTAAACACTTGAAGCCCAAGATACAGGCGAGGAGTCCTGTAGCCTACCCAGCACCGTAAGGGTGACCCACGAAGACCCAACGTCCCCCAAAAAGCCAATTTTTGGAAGGATCTTCCCCCCATGGGGGTGACACCCCAAAGCGCTTGTGTCCCCTGACCCAAAATGGCCAGCAAGGAATGGTCCTCCTCCAGCAGCCAACACCAAAGACACTTTTTCTCCCACCCCACCACCACTTTGGTGATGCGAAATGAGATTTTAGGCCATCTGAGAGGACCCGGGAGCAGGGAGGGGATGAGTCACGGCCCGACGGGGGTTGAAAATCGCAGATTTGTGACTCACCCGTGATCATCTGCAGCAGGATGGGTGATGCTCTGGGCTGCAAGTCCCCCAGCATGGGCTTCGGGGCTGAAACACCACCAGTGATACCAAAAATCTGCTAAACCCCGCATCAATGGGTCCCGTCCAGCCCCCTGCCCCGAGAGGGGGTCTGCCCAAATCTGTGCTGGGGGTTCTCAACCTCAACACTTCAGGTTTCTTCTCCAAGGGGGCACAGCGAATTTGGGGACGAGGGCAGTGGAACAGGATGATCTCCCCAGCCCCGGCCAGGTCCAGCATCTGCTTTTGGCGGCTATAAAAGCCTGCTCCGTTTAAGGTTTGAACCCAAAAACCTGAACCTTTAAAGCTAGGAGCATCCTGGCTGTTGGGAAAGTTTAAATCCTGCAAACTCACAACAGCTGAGAGATCTTTTATTTCTGGCCAAGAGAGATCTGGGGCCAAAAAAGCAGCTCTAACAGGAGACGGGGAAAAAGATGATATGTGGGTGGGTTTTTTTCGTGGCAGACTCGTAACCGGGGCTGTGCTGCAGCGCCCCAACCCCACGGCTCCTCCAGGCTCCTGCCCGCTCACGGATGGGAGCAAAGCAAGGGGGAGACTGGTTTCTCCATCCAGAAACCAGCCCTACACGGCCAAAGAAAAGTATTTGCAGCTGGGCAGGGCGTTTGGCTCCAGCACGATATGGTCGCTGGTATTTAAACATGCTGGGGAAGAATGAAGGTAGAGGAACAACAGGGACAGTGGATGAAAAAAGGGAGGAGAACCACGCTGGGCACATTTATCATACGGCATCAACCCAGGCTTTCATCCCCAAGCCCTTCTGACGCCTGGCCACCCGCCACATGGGGAACCTCTTGCTCTGCTAATGTTCATGGGGGGGGCTCCCAAAAAATCCACGTGCAGTCGGTGGCAGGGGAAAGTACGCCTGCTCATGCCGTGTAGAGGAACGACTGCTGCTCCTGGCTGCCCTGACTCTCCAGCAGCAACTGCAAAATACAAAAAAAACCCAAAACAAACCCCAAGAAATCCCCCAAACCCCCCACCTTCCCAGCAGTGCAACACCATCACCCTCATGTGGTCCTTCCCCTGGGCGGGGGGGATGGGGGGCAAATAGCTCCAGCACAGCCAGGACTAAAAAAAGCAGAGGATGGAGAGGTTGGGGAAAGGCTTTGGTTTGCTCCAGCGTAATAAGGACATCGATAAATGGCCCCGTAAAGGCAGGAGAAGGTATCCTCTGCCAGGACAACCTTCCCTTGCAACGGGAATATTATTATATTATGTTGCGTTATATATAAGGAACCTTCCAAGAAGCAGCTCTCTGGCTTCTCCAGGCTGGCAGCCAACCTCAGGCTGGGGGTATACACCGGGATATTCACACCATTTTAATACCAGTGAATTAAATTCAGACCATTTTTAATACCAGTGAATACCAGGAGCTGGCCCTAAGCATCGCCCTTGGGAAGGGATGCTTTAACCCACACCTGCACGGAGGTCACTTCTGCTTTGCCCGCCGCTGCTCTGATCCCACCCGAGGCGACAACTTGGCCCGTTGACCGCAGGAGCAGCTCGTGCAAGAGAAACGCTTTTGCATGCGAAGCCAGGGAAGGAGCCCCGCACAGCCCGGGATTTCCAGGACAGCAATCAGACAAGCAATAAAACTCCCAGCAGCGACAAACTAATAAATATTTGAGAGCGCGCTACACTGACCGTAATCATCATCTCCCTGGCACCCGTCTCCAGGGGGTTCCCATCTGCCGGCTTCCCTCCTTCCCGCTGGAGGTGGGTGCCTGCTTCCCAGCTCCCTTTTTGGGTTTTGTTTGGGTTTTTTTTCTTTTTTTGGGGGTTTTTTTGGAAGTCCCAGGCTGTCGCCATCCCACGGTCTCGCACTACTCGAGGCACGTGGTGGGGTGCGGCGGCACGACGTGCTATGGGACGGAGCACCGACTTCAGGACTAGGTCTGTATTTGGGGGAGGAGAAGCAAGGAGGGGGCAGCTCCGGGCTGGACCCGCAGGACCAAACCCTGAATCTCCGAGGATGAGCGTGGTAGGAGCAGGGAGATGGAAAAGGGAGGAGGGGAACAGTCACCGACGACTTCGTTCCTCTCCAGCCTCCTCTCCCCAGTCTCTCATCACACATTTTAATCTGATGGGGTTGAGCTGGATTATCCGCAGCATCTGTTCCCCGGGGGGTTGACTTGCAGATGTTCGCAGCCAACGTTTGCAACTTGGTGGAAGATCAATGACCCCAACCAACACCACCAGCCTGCACGGGGAGCAGCACCGCAGTCGGGGTCGAGAATTAACCCTTCCTCCAGCACCCCAAAACACACGGCGCAAGGGACGACAAGCCCCGAAAGCAATTCTCCTCGCAGCAACAGCCAAGAAAACCTTCACATGGAAGTGTTAAAATCCTCTCTCTTGCAATTGTTATCCCTCCAAATATTTGGAAGATTACAGGAGCATTAGCGGCAGCGAAGCCTGGTGCCCATCACCCACGGCCACGCATCCCCATCCCTCCCCTCCGCACCAGGCAGGCAGGAATGTGATGTAAGGATTAAGATGGGATGCCTGGGTTTCTCCAGCTCGATCTCGGTTGCGGTGGGCACTTAACCCTTTCTGCCTCCATCTCCCCCACCCCACGTTTATTTCAGGGCAAGCGCTATTTCATGCAAAGGCCTGAGAGGCAACGGTTAAACCCATTCCCGCCTGCCTGGCAGGTAGAAATCCTCCTGTAGAAATGAAAAAAAAAATAATATGACAGCTTATCTCCAGCACTGGAGGAGGAGGAGAGCTGCCTGCCTTCCCAATCCCCCGGCGGGGAGGGTGACGGCTCCAGCTCCAGAGACCGAGCTGGCAGGGATGCTCCGGCCACCGGCTTGGCTGGAGCAGGTGGCTGAAAGGCTGGAGCAGGGCTCTCCCCCCACCCCAAATCCCTCCTCCGATTGCCTCCAGGGGAAATGTATGAACAGACTCATTTAGGGATTAGCGCTGTTGCCATTTAAGCTCCAGCAAATTGCGATGCCGGAGCCGTGGCCTGGCTCACTCCCATGCCAGAACACCTACCGGACCCAGGACATCCCCGCTGCACGCCCCGGCGGGACGTGAAGGCATCTTCACCCGAGCCAGGGTCATCCCATGGGATGCAGTCCTCATCCCACCACATTTCAGTCCATCCCTGAGCTTGGGGGAGCTGACACCACCGATCCAGGCCTGCCCTGTTCCCCAGGGCTTCGCAGAGTGACCTCCTGGGATAACTTCAGGTCCAACAGTAAAACAGAGCCGAGCTTTTCCTCCTAAAAGCACCCTGAGCATCCTCTCTCCCCAAAACATCATCCACTCTTCCCCAAGCATCCCCTTCTCCTCCCTGCTCTGCTCCCCATCACACAAATTCAGCCTCCCACACACCAGCATGGTACTCCAACGCAAAGTCCCCCAACACGAAGCCCCCCAACACGAAGCCCCATTGCTGAGGAGGTGCCGGCAGCTCGTGGCATCATCCAAGGCAAAGTCTCCATGAGGCTGAGCGATGCCATGCAAAGCCATGGCCCACTGCCCCTTCTCCGGGGACGTGTCCCATCAGGGGCAAAGAAGGGAGAAAGGAGGATGACCCAAACCAAAGGGTATCATCGAGGATGGGTTTGGAAGATTTGAAGCCACTTGCACCGAGTGGAGCTTCCTCCCCAGCTCTCTCCCTGCTGCCTCCTTGCACAGAGCCTGCAAAATCTCCTGCCTTCGAACCCTCCCTGATCGTTTAAAGCAGGTTCGGACACAAACCGGGAAGCGCTGATGAAAGCGAGATGCAGGGGATGTAAGAGGCCCTCGGCACACCCCGTCCCAAGGGCTGCAGCTTGCTGATGTAACCCCCCCGCCTCATTAACTCGTGGCACTCGTTAACCTCTCCTTCCATGGGAGGACCGAGGGGAGGGGATGGGACAGACCCAAGCTGCTCGCAGAGGCCAAAAAAACCAAGCATGGAGCCTTCAGGGGTAGCAAGGAGAAACACTGGTACCTGGCATCTCATCTCCAGCCTGGAGCAAGGTTGGATTTCAAGGTCAACAAGCCACGGGCATTAACATGCCCATGGTGTGCCCATCCCTGTGGTCTCTGACACCTCTCCCAAGCACGGGCAAAGGTAACTCAGCAAAGGCTGGACCACAAAAACACAGCACTCAACACAGTGATGTCTTCAACCCTCGCTACCAGCGGCGTGCTGGGGTCCGCAGAAGGTGTCGCTCCACCTCGGGGTCCTGCGTTTATTGGGTCTTCCTCTCCACCCCCCAAAAAAGCAGAGCCCACCCCTCC
>NW_009594621.1:0-279 GCF_000690535.1 Cariama cristata
CCGTGCAGCCCGGCCGTCCCCCCTGCAGTGGCTGCGCTCCCCCCTGCGCCCCCGGTTCAGTCCCTGCCACGCTTTTTCTGAATTTCAGCGTCAGAGGGTGGCTAATCCCCATCTGCTTCTCTCGGGCTTAGGCACGTCCTCGCCGGCGTGCCAGCTGCCACGCACCCACCCAGGGCACCTGCCTGTCCCCACGCAGCCCTGGGGAGCCCTGGGCTCTGCAGCCCTGCCCAGAGAGGGCTGAGCATCGCTCCCGAGGGTCCCCGAGCATCGCTCCCGAGG
>NW_009594621.1:375-632 GCF_000690535.1 Cariama cristata
CCGGGCCGGGCCCTCCCCGTCTCTCGCAGGGATGCTGAGATCGAGGACCTGAAGACGCAGCTGTCGCGGATGCAGGAGGACTGGATCGAGGAGGAGTGCCATCGGGTGGAGGCCCAGCTGGCGCTGAAGGAGGCCCGCAAGGAGATCAAGCAGCTGAAACAGGTCATCGACACGGTGAAGAACAACCTGCTGGAGAAGGACAAGGGGCTCCAGAAGTATTTCGTGGACATCAACATCCAGAACAAGAAGCTGGAGAC
>NW_009594622.1:0-536 GCF_000690535.1 Cariama cristata
ACCAGGGATGGGGTGGGGAATGGTGGAGGAACCAAGGACGGGGATTGAGGAACCAAGGATGGGGTTGGAAACAGTGGAAGAACCAAGGATGGGGTTGGGAATGGTGGAGAAACCAAGGATGGGGATTAAGGAACCAGGGATGGGGTGGGGAATGGTGGAGGGACCAGGGAAAAAAAGACCCTGGAGCCACCAAGGATGGGGGACAGAGGCCACCAGGGCCATCAGGGATGGGGGCGAGGGAGAGTGAGGACACCAAGGATGGGGACACTGGAGCCACCAGTGATGGGGACAAGGGAGGCCAGAACCACCCGAGATGGGGACAGGGGGGTGGAGATGCCACCAGGGATGGGGACGGTGTTGGGGGGCCACCAGGGATGGGGGCCAGGGGCCACCAGCACCATCAGGACAGGGGTGACGAAGCCACCAGTGATAGGGACCAGACTGGGGGATACTGGTGGCACTGGGAGGGGACACTTGGGGACATTGGGCCAGACCTTGTCACCCCCTCCCCCTTCCCGGTGCCTGACACCCCCGCA
>NW_009594623.1:0-696 GCF_000690535.1 Cariama cristata
GGCGTCACCGGTACCCGGCAGCCCCCTTACCGCCCCCGCCAGCTGCCTGAAGAGCTGCTTGAAGTTGTCGTCGATTTGGCTTTCGGAGAGCACTTTCTGAGGGGGAAAAAACACCCAAAAAACGGCCGGTTTGGTAAAACGGTGACGCCTCGGCACCTGACGGCCTCGTCCGCCGCCCTCACCTCATCCGGGAGCGTCGCTTGGATCTTGTCGTCCATTTCCCTGCCGAGATAAGGAGAGAGGAGAGTTCGGCCTCAAGAGTCGCCGGGGATCGTTAGCGCTTAACGAGGGGTCTCTTACTCGGTGCCGGCTTTCTTCTCGGAGAAGACGCGGAGAACGAAGTCTCCTTCCTTGTTGGGTTCGAAGGTGGACGGCACCACGATGTATTCTCCCGGCGGTAACCGGAACCGGGTGCTCACCTCCCGCAGGTTGATGAACTGCTCCGAGCGGGCGCGCGAGGCGTTGGCCAGGAAGAAATCCCGCTTCAGGTGGACGCCCGGTTTCCCCACGTGCTGCCAGAACCGCGTACAAAAACCAAAAAAAAAAAAACCAAAAACACCCAAAATAACCCCAAAAACGCCCTTCGGTGTTGCCTGGTTTACCGTTACCGCCGGCGAGACGGACCCACCTCGGGAGGAACCTGGAGGGAGAGGAGAGGAGAGGTGAGGACACCCGGCGGCGCCGGGTGATGGCGGG
>NW_009594623.1:817-1020 GCF_000690535.1 Cariama cristata
GCAGGCAGCTCCACCCGGGTGCCCGCCCGCCGTCCTCATCGTCATCCACCTCCTCCAGCTGGATCTTGAACTGCGGGTTGATCCAAAAAGTGGCTGAAAAGAAAAGACAAAAAAAGGCAAAAAAAAAAGGTGAAAGCGGTGCCAAAACCCAGCGGTTTTGCGGTGAAACGCCTCTCGCCGGCGGCGCCTACCGGGGTAGTTCC
>NW_009594623.1:1117-1402 GCF_000690535.1 Cariama cristata
GGCCGGGGTGATGTTACAGATCTCCAGGCGGTTGAATTCCCGCAGGAAATCCCGGAAAGACATCCTGGCGGAAGAGGAAGCGCCGGAAGTTCGCCCGCTTTTTCCTGGCGCAAAACGGCCAGGAAAAGGGATTTGGGGGGGTTTTTTTGGGGGTGTTTTTTCCTTTTTGGTTTGTTTGGTTTTTTTTTTTCATTCCTCGTCGCTTACCAAAATTCACCGTCCTCCATTTTCACCATCAGCTGCTTCCTCAGCGCCGGCTCCACCGCGTTCCACTCGGAGGAGCTG
>NW_009594623.1:1464-1681 GCF_000690535.1 Cariama cristata
GGTCCCTCGGGGTTCCTCACTTGTCGCTCCAAGGTCCCGTCCACTCCACTTCTCCCCCGGGATTGCGCATACGGATCAGGCCCAGGGATTGCCCGCGGTAGTTGATCTGCGAACGGCGCCCGTCAGGACCGGCGACACCAAAATCCGGCTTTTTCTCCCCAAAACGGGGGCGCCTCTCACCTGCTTGGCCCCCGTCACCGAATACGCGTGGCCCTTC
>NW_009594624.1:0-2278 GCF_000690535.1 Cariama cristata
TCTGCAAATTTACTGAGGATGCACTCAATTTACTGAGGTGCACTCTAATTTACTGCGAGTGCATTCACTCACTCACTCACTCACTCACTCATTTACATCACTTAGCAAAATCGTATTCAATTGGATTCTCTGGGCCTGAGAGGAAAAATCTGGTCAATGTCAATGATCTCTCTTTCATCATCAGGCTGCAACAATTTTCCAAGTTTCTGTAAATCCAAAACTATCTTGCACTTCCTCATGTAATGTCCATATATTATCATCAAAGATTAAGAACAAAATGTCCTGAAACTACCAGTAATCTGCACAGAGTACTGTCACCATCTACAGGTGCATTTCATATGATCAGATATGAACACAGTTATATTACAATTTACATAAATATCATCACCTAATGTAACTTCTCCAAATTACTGGAATATTTGAAAGCTTGTTGAGGTTACATGCAAGCAAAAAATTACAAATCTACTTTGACTCTCTAAAATCTCAAGGATTAATTATCTTAATTTTTATTGTGATTTTTATTTTAAAATTTTCAATAACAAAGGAACAGTAAAGCAGGCTGTTTTTGCAAAGCAGGTGAAAAAAGGTAAAAAAGAATGTGATGAGTCTTTTGGGATTGGTGGGATACTAATTGCACCCACACAAGTTTAGTTTGGGGAAGTCTTTCATTCATTACAATTCACTTCTCTTACTGAGAGTGTATTCAGTCTTCAAGGTTCCAGAGCTCGATGCCCTGTGATTAGCACTGCTTCCTTGCACATGTAAAGGGATTGAACACAAAAATAATTTGTAGCAGGCTACAAGACTATTGACATATGCATTAATTGTTACCCATGAAAGGATGAGCCCTAGCCGGGGTGATCCGCTGTAGGTAGCACACTATAGCACTGAATAACATAAACCTCACTAAATTGAAAATAGCACTAGAATTCAAAACAATGTAATGCAATAAATTACAGCTGTTCTATAGACTGTGCATAGCCCATCTTTTAGAAGACTCATCACCAACAAATGAAATTACAGTGATCATGCTTTTTATTTAACTTTTGATCTGTCAATATTCATACTATGGCTCAATGACATATGTCCAAAATAGATGTTAATATCTGACTTGCCAATAATACTTGAGGGAAGTTGAAAATCGTATGTTGCTTTTTGCAATGTGTGTAACCGCTATTAAAGTGCTGTTTCAAACTGTGTGAACACTCAAACTATATTTCAGGGTCATTTCTCACAAGCTACAGAACCTAAAAAATGGGAATATGTCACTGTGGAGAGAGAGGAAGGAATAGAAAATTGTTCTTTTCTCCTCTATCAGAAATGTTCCTATCTACCCATGACAACTATGTGCATTACGGAGAAAACCATAGAACATGACCTGGTCCCAAATGTTGCAGTCAGACAGAATTCAGTACTATATTCTTATCATTAACCTCAACAGAAGGTACATCCATGGGTATTCAGTATGACATTGATGGTAGTGCTAGGGAATTGGGAGTCTTAAAAAGATTTGTTAAGATGATTTGGTCATGCTTATCAAACCTCAGACATCTCTGACTCATTTCATTCTTTTTATATTTTCACATTGAATGTTAGGATGTTTTATATTGAATGCTAGGATGGAAGACTGAATATTATTATTCAAATTTAACCTTATGCAAGATGGCACAGGCCTGTGGAGGTTGGCAATGTCTACTGAACAAGAAATATGCATGTGTGATTGGTGTGTACTTTGCCTTACATTGCTGCCAGCTCTTCTCCAATGCTGGTCAAGTGTGATTGCAAAACCTGTCCTAAAATTTTGCAGAACTAATCTGTGTAGGCACAAAATTATGTGGAAAAACTAGAACTAAGTAGAATTGTAATCCCTTGGAACATTGCCATGAGGAACAGATCTTTGGTAATTCATATGAGGATAAGAACCTTTCGTTTCGGCAGTTAATTTGCAAGGTAGTAGGAGAAATTGTATTCAATAACTTCCAAGTTATTGAACAGGACTTCTTCCACACATCAATGTTTTTAGATGCTAACAGAAATTAAGAGTTTAATAACACAAGGTAAAAAGAAAATGTTGAATCTGCTTAGTATAAGCTTTAATACGTTAATTCAACAGAATTTTCATTAGTCAGTCTTTCCAACAGAAAAAAAATCCTGCCACGTATAAGTAGTATAGGGGAAGACATAACTATGCTCATACAGAAATAATTTTCACATACTCATCTTTAACATACATTAGCTTTCCCCGTGATCCTGTCTTTATTACAGCAAGACAGATTAT
>NW_009594624.1:2289-7885 GCF_000690535.1 Cariama cristata
TTCAGCCTTACTAAAAAATTATTAAAAATTGTTTTACTCAAAATCAAGCTTCCATAACTACAGAAGGAATATGAATGAGTGTGGTGTGTTAACCTTGGCCAGCTGCCAAGTGCCCAGCCAGCCATTCTCTCACTCCCCCTTCTCAGCAGGACAGGAGGGGAAAAAAAGGTGAAAAAGCTCACAGGTTGAGATAAGGACAGGGAGATCACTCACAAATTACTGTCACAGGCAAAACAGACTTGCCTTGGGAAATAAATTTAATTTATCATCAATTAAAAATAGAGTGGGACAGTGAGAAACAAAGACAAAATTAAAAAGGCCTACTCCCAACCCACTCTTCTGCCCAAACTCTACTTCATTCCTAACTCTTGTACCTCCTCCCCCCAAGAGGCGCAGGCAGGTGGGGAATGGGGGTTGTAGTCAGTTCATAACCCTTCATCTCTGCCCCTTCTTCCTCCTCACCTTCTTCCCATGCTCCAGCGTGGGGTCCACACCCATGGGATACATGCTTCGTTCCTGAAATTCTCCAACATGGATCCTTCCCACAGGCTGCAGTTCTTCACGAACTGTTCCAGCAGGTCTTCTTTCTATGGTGTACAGCTCTTCAGGAATAGCACAGGTCCTCAATGGGACCACAACTGCTGCCAGAAAACTGTGTAGGGTCCTCCATGAGCTGCAGGGGACAACCTGCTTCAGCACGGTCTTCTCCAAGGGTTCAGGGGAATCTCTGCTCCAGCTCCTGGAGGACTTCCTTCCCTCGTTCTGCACTGACCTGGGTGTCTGCAGGGCTGTTTCTCTCACTTTTTTTCTCACTTGTCTCTCTCACAGCTGTTGCACAGCATTTTTTACCCTTTCTTAAATATGAAGGTCCCTCACAGAGGGACCACCAGATTGACTGATGGGATCAGCTATGTCCAGTTGTGGGTCCATTTTGGAGCTGGCTAGAACAAGCTATGTCCAGTGTGGAGCAGCCCCTGGCCTCCTCTCACAGAGGTCACTCCTGCAGCAGACTCCACTACCAAAACCTTGCCATGTCAACTCAATACAATGAGTTTAGCAGTTAAAGACGATATGAGGCATTTGACTGAAGCCTGTGTGACCTTCTACAAGCTTTTCCACACTGCAAGTTTAGAGCTCTGATGTAAAACATCAGCAAAACTGGCAGTAACCACAGCAGCAGCCAGTTTTTCTGTGGAGAATATTGTCTAAGATGTTACTAGTAAAATCAAAATCATTATGCTGAAAATATTTCCTTAATTTATTTTCTTTAGAAAGAAAGAAAAATATAAAACAGGACATGACAAAATTATGTAAATTGCTTTTATTGTATTAGCTAGAAGCATGCATCACGTGCTGTAGGCTTTTACTTCCCTTGCAGCAATACAAAAAAAAAATATGGAAAACTTATTGTCTAAAAAAGCCACAACCAGAAATGTAAATAAAAATATCAGAGCTATGAATAAAGAAGAAAAGCCTGTGTTACACGCCACACAATGGATATAAAAGAATCATCCACTTAAAATAAATCCTCTTTTAATAACAGAATGTTCAGCATCTTTGTGAACACTTTGGAGTAGTTGTTTAAAGATAAAAGGTTGTAAAAAGGAAGGATGTTTTGTCACATTTCACAGCAGCACAGATACACAACCAATATTTGTCTGAATGCTAAAGAAGTACTCAAAACTGTTGCTTACATTTCTGCATTCCCTCAGTAATTCACACTCCTGATGTCACCCCTAGCAAACAATAATTTGCCTGAGGTAATTTCGATACAATCTATATGGATGTAAATGCACTATCCCTTACTACCAAAAAAAAATAAAAAATCATGAGGCTTAAGGTCATATTGTTGTAAAACAACTTATATATGAAGAATGACTTATTGAATTCACAACTGTTGTTCAGTTTTCCAGTCACCTACAGCAACCATACAATTTTAATATAAAATTTAGCAGTCATTTACTTTACATTAAGAAAAAGCAAGAACACAAAGTTTCCATCAGAAACATTTATCTACTCTGGAACTATCAGTTTTGAGGTGCTTTGAGAGCCAAAAGGCCATTACTTGGTGAAGCATCAAATTCTGTGGTTTTGAGTCAGTGAGAATAAAGGCTGATTTCCATGCTGCAATTTTAGTTGCAAAAATGACAGTGTTGTATGAAATTTTACAAATGCTCTGAAATTTTCCCTCTTAAAAATACATCAGACATAGAACCCTGCCTTCTCTTTCTAGAAGAATAAAAATTCAGGGTAGAGCATCTGAAAACGCTGTTAAACAAGTATTTGGGTAACATTGGATGGTATGAAGCCATATCTATGGATAATTTTCTTGGCTGTGCAGATTTAAGGCCACTTCTGTAAACCTAGTGAAACCTCCCTGGAATCTACCTGGGCAGATCTCATTAGCCAGGTGTCTGCCTTCAACAGATGATATGAAATAATTTCACACACAGCCTCCAATGTTGTCTTTCTCATGCAAGCATCAAATGAAGTAGAGAATCACACTCAAAGGATCCAGTGCTGTCCTTCTCATGCAAGTATCAAATGGAGTAGAGAATCACACTCAAAGGATGAGAGAAAAAAGTTACTGTCAAGCTGTCATTGTCAAACTGCACAAAATCACAACAAAGAGTATGAAGTGAAAAATCTGTGTGGCAGATATTGCATATATCTGCATCCACCAGAAAATTGGTGGTAAACATGGAAGCAAAGAGATGATAATTTTGACATAAGTTCCACTGGTTTATACTCAGTTGCAACTACATTTTTTGCTTTTTCCTTTGTAAGTCTTCCTTGACAAAGAGATACAATGGGAGAGATTATAAGAAAGGGAGAGATAAAAAATATATTTCTGCTGTATTTCTTGTGCTTCTTCATTTCTCTTCCATCACTTCTGGCTGTTTGGGATAGGTATTCAGCTGGTGATATGCCCCAGTTTCAATAAGGTCAGGAAATCAACACCACCATACACCAGCCTTGAATCTGCCCTGTCATATAATATGTCATGTAAAACATCCCATCCTGATTTACTAATTTCTATCTCCATTTTAGCAATTGTCTGGGGATTGAGTAATCCAAGCAATATTTAGCTGCTTACAGCCGTGTATTGTGTTCTCTCTCCTACTCCTCATCTGAAAGAAATGTTTTTTGAAATGCTTCATAAAAGTAAAATATTTCAATGAAAAATTATCTGATACTAGAGAGATCAAGGAGAAAATGGAGAAAAGATCCTTCCTGAAAATATTTTCATGGATAAAATTAACAGTCAGTGAGCATCACTATGCTTCTTACAACACACTTTAATGCTGGTTGGTTTTCAGAGGGATGAGAAAGTTTGTGTCTTTCACATGAATTTAAACGTGATGCCTTTGTCAATGAACTGCACAGGTAATAAGATCCTTTGGCTAATAGTGTCTGGGGAAAGGTGATGTGATATATAACAAGGTCAAGTATCGTTTCTAAAGCAGACATTATTTTAAAAGATTGAAGCATATATTTGGTCATTCTCCCTAACAACAGAATCTGTTTAATGGAATCATAGAATCATAGGATGGTTTGGTTGGAAGCATCCTTGAAGATCATCTAGTTCCCCCACACCTTCCACTACAGCAGGTTGCTCAAAGCCTCATCCAACCCGGCCTTGAACACTCCCAGGAAGGAGGCATCCACAACTTCTCTGGGCAACTTCTTCCAGTGCCTCACCACCCTCACAGTCAAGAATTTCTTCCTAATATTGAAGCTACGTCTTCCCTTTTCCAGTTTAAAGCCTTTGCCCCTTGTCCTATCACTACCTGCCCTTGTAAAAAGTCCCTCTCCAGCTTTCTTGTAGGCCCACTTTAGGTTCTGGAATGCTGCTATAAGGTGTCCCTGGAGCCTTCTCTTCTCCAGGCTGAACAACCTCCGCTCTCTCAGCCTGTCTTCGCAGGAGAGGTGCTCCAGTCCTCTGGTCATCTTCGTGGACCTCCTCTGGACTTTCTCCAACAGGTCCATGTCCTTCTTATGTTGGGTGCCCCAGACCTGAAGGCAGTACTGCAGGAGGAGTCTCACGAGAGTGGAATAGAGGGGTAGGATCCCCTCCCTTGACCTGCTGGCCATGCTGCTGTTGATGCAGCCCAGGATACGGTTGGCTTTCTGGGCTGTGAGCATACATTGCTGGGTCATGTTGAGTTTCTCATCAACCAACACCCCCAAGTCCTTCTCAGGGCTGTTCTGAATCTATTCTCCACCCAGCCCGTGTTTGTACTTGGGATTGTCCTGACCCATGTGCAGGACTTTGCACTTGGCCTTGTTGAACTTCTTGAGGTTCACAAGGGCCCACCTCTCAAACCTGTCAAGGTTTCAATGGTAGGAGCTTCAGCTCAAGGAGCTAGGCAGTATGAAAGCAAGCAACTCAAAGAATCCTATCTTTTAAGGTTATGCAAGATATAATTCTTACATGTTACTGTATAAAATCGTGGAAGATTCTACTATGAAAACTAAGTGATTTATTACATTGATATGTAGCACAGGTGAACATATTTCTTCCTTTTTCGCTGATATCACTACGAAGTATTGCTTCATTTATCTTATATATTCTACCTTCATTTTTCTTATATATTTTACCTTCATGACTGTTTAGCAGGCTGCAATACAAACTTTTAAAAGAAACTTTTGATACTCTAATAATGAGATTCCTTTGTACAAAATACAATTCAAGAGACTTTTGAATGTCCTCCTTTTCACTTCTGTAGGGAGAATATTAAAAATAAATTAGTGAACAATCTTGAAAGAAAAGAAATATTAAGTCCCATCTTAATTATCAACTGCCCTCCCTTTTTATATGTAAATAAACTTAAAGACTTTTTATATGTGAGAAAACATAATATGTTCTTAGTTGGCTAGCATGCATTAGCAGATGAATGTACTTCATACTTCAATGTCTACACCATTGAATGATGAATTACATTAGTTCTTGACTCATGCGGTAAATAAATCAACTGACGGATTAGTAACACAATTAAGCCATGAGGGAAAAATAATATCAAGAACATAAAAATGAGAGATAACAGGATACAATTGAAAAAAGTATCAGAAACAAATACATTTTTAATTTAGGAAAGCAAATAATTGTCCCCTTGCCTCTCCCAGGATGTCAAGAGCTGCAACCAAACCCCTCAGGACAAAACTCAGCAAAGACTGTTTACCAGGTTGGAAGACAATCTCTGTGCAAATTTCTCACGAATGGCTTTCAAAGAAGTTGCAATAGTAGCATACATGGGAGACATACAGAGCTAAGAAATCCAAGGGAAAAAAAGACCAAACAAAAAAAATGTATTAGCTAATGAAAAGTCTAGTAACCGAAGCAAAACTAATTATAAGATCTGCTTTCTGTTTCTAGTTTTCTCACTGGATTCACTACAAGCTATGCGAATTAAGTAAAATCTAATTATTTCTATTATTTAAGACAAAGTTGGAAAACCAAAAATGTCTTTTCAATCAAAAAATGTTTCTCCAGCCGTCTTTCTGTGTTGCTCTGTGCCCAGCAAGATCATGGAGGGGCCAGGTTTGGGGCCAGTGCTGTTTAACACCTTGATAGATGATCTGGATGTGGGGATTG
>NW_009594625.1:0-7077 GCF_000690535.1 Cariama cristata
TCAGAGAGGGGTCGGTGGTGGGTACGTAAGCATATAGGGGGTCTATAGGGGCTTGTGGGGATCTGTGAGGTGTCTGCCTGACCTCTTGCAAAACTCGGGCTTAGCCAAACTTGCTGTAGTGCACATTTGGGTGAAATTTGTGCCTGTTGGAATTGAAGATGGGAGAAAAAAGAAAAGATAAATGGCTTCTGGTTCGTTCCCAGCTGGAACTGCAAAGCATCTGCTCCTACCTGCCAGTTCCTGGGTCTTTCCCTGCTAGAAATCCTCTTGCTCAACTCCTATTTTGTCTAGAAGGGATTTTTTTTTTGTTTGTTTTCAGCTTTCCAGTTATTTTTTGTGGTCCTTTTCTGCAACCCATCCAAATTTCTGCCCATTTTGAATTTCTTGGGCGTTCCCCAGGAAGATGCGATGGGGTTTGTTCAGGAGAACATGGAACAGCCCCAGAATGTGAAGATGAATGCAATGATGTTGCTGGATGTAGATAAAAATGAGTGTGAAAACAGGCCAAAAAAAGCAGGAGTCTCTCTGTTTAACAGCTGGCATTATTGCTCGGTGCTGACTAAACTTGATTTTGTCAGAAAACTGATACAGACTAATCAATAACAGACTTCCAAAGTGCCTGTGGAGAAATATCTAAATGATAAAAGGTGAGGAAAATGCATTGCTGAGTTGTTCGGAAAGCTTGAAACCTGCGTGCAGTTTTGTGCTGGAATAAATATGCACAAAAATGCATTCATTTACCATTAATTATAATTTATCCACATCCTAGCACAACTCCAGCCCTCAGCCCTTTTTGGGGGGGCTATTGGGAACCCCAAAGCCTGCGTTGTAATGAATCTGCAACCTCCCCCGCCCTGTTCGCTGAAAAGCAGCGCAAGACTTTGGTCTTATTCCTTCTTCCAAAGCTGCAAATGCTCTTTTTCTGTGAATTTTCCTGAATTACCTGCTCCTGACAGCCTGCATGTTTCTCTCTTCACTTCCAAATTGTGTTAAACCTGCTTTTTCCCAGGCAGGGATTCTGAGGAGCGCAGCTTTCCTGTCCAGCCGTGTTTCTCCACTGTGTTTTCCTTCCAAACGCCAATTCCCCTTCACCTCAACCCCTTGGAGTCACTCCAGCCGAGCCATTAACGTTGACTGAGTGTTTCTGCCACAGGTTACGAGCCTCCCGGGTGCTCCTGGTGGGGATGAAGGGTCTCGGAGCAGAAGTGGCAAAGAATCTCATCTTGGCAGGAGTCAAAGGCTTGACCATGCTGGACCATCAGCAGGTGAGCAGCTTGCAGCTTTGGTTAGCAAAGCTCCCAAACCCTCCTGGTGCGGTATGGTGCCAATACTGGAGAACTTGCCCACTGCTTTTTGGAATAAATATAATCTTTGGGGTAAGATTACTCCATTTTGGGGCATGTAGAGTTTGCGTTTCCAGTTGTTCTCGTGGCAGCGAAATCTCAGGCTGCGCTCCTCCGCCTGCTTTCCAGCTGGGGGCTGAACTGCAGCCTCCCATGTCTCTTTCTGGACATCCTCAGGTGCTGCACCCCTCTATGAGAGGCCAGCTTATTTCTGGGGATGTGTGGCTTTGGCGTTAGCAGCTCTCCACCCAGCCTTCTCCCGTCTGTCTCTGTCGGGACAGCCCCTTCCCGTGTTTATCTGGGGCTGGCAGGTGTGCATGAAGCAGATGTGGGGCTCAGAGCTCCTGCTGTGAGACTTGTGGACCCCGAAACCCCTAAACAGACTCTGTAGTGGGTTTTAATTCCCGATCCGGAGCTTTGTGCCCTGCGGCAAACGTCGCTGGCTGAACATGTTACTCACACGAGCGTGGCCTCTAGGTCACGGCACGGCGTCTCCTCTGGCGCAAGAGGGAGCTGCGAGCTCAAGAGCTCGGAGAAGCAAGTTGCAAAGCTGTGGGGAATTGAAGAACAGTGCAAAATAACCAGGGATTTTTTTTCCTCTGGTTATCTCGCGATGAGTTTTCCTGCAGTGAGGATGGCACCGCTTAGCTGTTCCCTTCTAGGCATGAGTTCCCGCTTGTGCAGCACCCACTGTAATGATCCCTGGGGGCGTTTCCCACCCTGCCTGAGTCCATGGGAAGACTCATCTCTCCATTTTTCTCCCGTTTCAGGTTTCCCAAGAGGACACAAGAGCTCAATTCCTCGTCCCTGTGGGTTCCTTGGGCCGCAACAGAGCTGAAGCCTCGCTGGAGCGGGCGCAGAACCTCAATCCCATGGTGGACGTAAAAGCTGATCCTGAGAGCGTGGAGAGCAAGCCCGAAGAGTTCTTCACCCAGTTCGACGCAGTACGTGCGGCGGGGGGAGAGAAAGGTCGGAGGAGAAGGGGCTTGCTGACTTAGTAATAAGTCTCCACACTAATTGCTCTTTTATTCTGATCGCGTTAGCGCTGAGGGCGTCTATCCTTGAGCTGCAGGCAGCTGCCTGCCTGTTATCAGCCTGCGTTTTCGTGCTGCGGTTACAGGTTGAGCTGCCTGACTTCACAAACGGCATCTGTTCCCCTTCTGGTCTCCTCCGTAGGTCGCATCGGGCAGCACCTGCCTTCTTTTTTTGGGGGGGTGGGGGGAGGATGTGATGGGGCTGGTGGTTGTAGGAACCCCAACCAACGCAGCTTCTCAATTCAGTGTTCCTGCCGGATGGTGAAAAATCCATCAGCGGCTCTGAAAGCGAGGGGAGGAGGAATGCATCCAGGTCTTGTAGCTCCTGCGGGTCAGCTGCCTGCTCTTGCCTTTCCTGCCTGACCGCAGGGTGGTAGGAGCTGTTGAGGGGAACGTAAAGCGCTAATTATAATAAGGTGACCCTGTGGGGAGCTACCCACAGGGTACGTATCCTGCTCAGCCCCCAGGATAGACAGGCCCCGAGTTTTAAAAATATCTGTATTTAGCTTCACCCCCCCAATTCCCACCAAAATTATCTGGAAACGGGATGCCGTATCCCCTAACCTCCTAATTATCCCCAGAGTGGAGGCTGTTGGAATTAACCCATGTGAATGGGAAGGGAAAATTGATAATTACCCCTGAGCATTGCGCCCCACTGTGAATGAAACAGCAAATCTACCTGGAACCTTCCCCGCTGCCCCAGGAAAGCAGGGACGATTTCACACCCCCCCCCCCCCAGGGCCGTTCCCCCCCCCCCCCCCCCAATTCCCTTCTCGTGGGGTTACTGCAGCGGGGTAAACGTTCAACTTTCTACCTGCAGGTCTGCCTAACTGGCTGCTCCCGGGATGTTATGGTGAAGATTGACCAGATTTGCCACAAGAACAGTGTCAAGTTCTTCACTGGCGACGTTTTCGGCTACCACGGCTATATGTTTGCTGACCTTGGGGAACATGAATTTGTGGAGTGAGTTGGGGGTCTCGGGGAGCGGATGGCGAGAGGAGAACCGGCCCTGCAAGACGGGCATTGGTGTTTCAGCTGCCTTCACCCACTTGGGGAGGCTGCCTGCTTTCAGGACCCTGGAGATTTTAAATCTTTAAAGGGTCATAAAAGACTGTTTGACGCTGTGCAGCACGAATGAGGATTGTGGATTCTCAAAGCGAGCTCAATTTTTTTCCTCCGTAGAGAGAAAACCAAGGTCGCCAAAGTCAGCCCAGGCATGGAAGATGGGCCGGACACCAAAAAAGCCAAACTCGACTCGTCAGAGACCACCATGGTGAAAAAGGTGAGTGGAAAAAGAAAAAAACAACCCTGCAGAGACCTCCGAGACCCAAAGCGCCTGTCGGTTTGGCAGAGGGAGAGCCAGAGGGGTTATCCAGGCAGCTCAGCTGTGTTAGCTGCAGCAGGGTGACTTCTACCGGCTTCCCGGGTGAGCTTTTGGCATCTTGCTGGCTGGATTTTGCTGTTCCCTCCTTGCTGAGAGGTGAGCGCTCGCCGTGCTTCCTTTAAGCCGAGTCATCCCAGAGAGGGTTTTTTTGGGGAGGGATACCCCACCTCCCCCCAAAACTCTGGGTGCTCCCACCTCACTGTTTTGGTTTTTTTCTGTCTTCTGTGGCTGTACTGGTATAAAGCACTTTTATACTGGTTTTGGTGGGGGAAGGGGAGTTGTAACAGCCTTAACTGGGGGGCTCCAGCTTTTTGTTTGTCAGCCAGGCCATAAAAGCAGCATTGTTGCTGCTGTCAACTGATAGCTGAGCTCCCTTTAAGTGCGACTCCTGAAGGTTTTCCATGTCTTGGGGGGACGAAATCTGCTCCAAAGCAAAACCTTTTCACATTTAAATGCCTCCGGCCTGGGCATTGTTTTGGTCTCCCAGCTGGAAATTTAACGGAGGAGTGGAAATCCCCTCGACTTTATTGGGCTATGAGGAGAATGTGAGCTGAGCCAGCAGATTAACGCCCTTTTGTGTCCCTTTCACTGCCCCCCGCCACCGCTTAGAGGGTGCAGCTTCCCCTCGGAAGGTCTGGGAATATTCCCCGGATGCCGATCGAACCAGCTGTCACCCTCCTGTGATTTGGGGGCGGGGGGGGGAGAGCAGTGATTCCGAGCACCACGGGTTCAGATACGGCGAATTCCTCCAGATCTGTCTCTGAGATGCCAGAGCCCGCGTGCCGAAAGAGGGCTGGGGCTCTGCCAGGCCTTTCCCTGTATCCCTGCCGGAGCAGGCGGGCTTCACGTCGGGGAGTGTTTCAGACTCCCTCATTTAATACCACCAAGGTTCGGAGCCGTTTTTTCCAAAGACTCCAGAGTTTACGCTCAGTATAAAGCCCATCCCATCCTAAGCTCCGACGCCAAGGGCTATTAGTGTTACCTTAAAATGTTTTAATTAGGAGAGTGGGTCGCTGAGACGTCCTCCCGTTGGGTTAAGCTCTGTGGAGATGCCATCCCAAGGGGTTTTGCGTCCGGACACCAAGGTCCTTGTGTGAAGATCAGGGCGATCCCGCTCTCCTCCCCTCTCCCTCCTGCCCTATGTGGAAAAAAGCCGATTATTTTCCCGCTCCTGCCACCCGGCTCTCATGCTCATCCCCGCTGCCATGCCAGGGTCCCCTTGCTGAGGTAAACGGGGAGGGCGGGACAACGGAGGCGAGAGCTGGCCACCACAAACGGGCGGCAGTGTGTTGTCTTCCCCGTGATGAAGAGGAGGAGAAAGCGGCTTTTGTTTCCCGGCCCTCAGCGTCACCGCTTGCTTCTTGACCTCATCTCAAAAGGGACCCTCGTGCCATTGAGACGGGGCTGGGGGGATCAATGCTGGGGTGCCTTGCCAGGGGAGGGGGGAAGCTTCTCTCCACCCTCGTGGCGAAGGAACCCCCTCCGTCCACCAACACCTCCTCTCCCCTTGCAGCGGGTGGTTTTCTGCCAGCTGAAGGAAGCCCTGGCCGTGGACTGGAGTGGTGAGAAGGCGAAGGCGGCGTTGAAACGCACCACCCCGGATTATTTCCTCCTCCAAGGTAAGTCCCTGCCTCTTAATTCCTGACCTGCCGGCATTGGGGAAGTTCGGCTTTGTCCGGTCACCCAACCAGGCGTGCACTCCACGAGATTTGCCGCGGCAAGCGAGCGTGACTGGCTTCCTGTGGTGAAAACGAGCTTTTGATTATTTTTGTTGTTGGCTTTGAGGTTTTTTTGTGAGCTTTACCGTAACAACAGGGAGCTAAAAATACCTGGGCGACTGGAAACAGCCCTCTCCCTGGTACGGAAGCACCCCGCCAGCCCTCGCCGCACGTCTTGGGTCCCGTTTACTTGTCTCTCCCTTGCCGTAAGCTTTCGGCTCCGGTGGTGGCTCCTGCCGAGGCATCTGGGGAAAGCCAAGCCACCCTGCGACGTTTCTGAGCCTGGCTCTTCCTTTAGGAAGAGCTGGGAGTACTGGCCAGCCAGATGAGCTTTGCCAACTTTGCCATTGCTTTGGGGGCACCGATAGGTTGAAGGCTTAACCGAGGAGCTCCTAAAAAAAGAGACAGGGAGCTGCTGCTCCCCTTGTCTTCTCCCAAATTGCCAGCAAAGCCATATGGCAAAGCTCCCAGCAACCCCTCAGCTGTGTGCCAGCACCCGGTGCCGGCAACTGGGTGACTCTCCCTCTCTCCCCCTCTCCCAGTACTGTTGAAGTTTCGGACAGATAACGGCCGGGATCCCTCACCCCAAAACTACGCCGAGGACTCAAAGCTGCTGCTCCAGATTCGCCACGATGTCCTGGAGGCGCTTGGGGTCGGTGCCGACCTGCTGCCGGATGAATTCGTCAGGTGCGGTGGGGAGCCGAGCACAACACCGGTGCCTCCTTAGCCATTATTGCTCCTTTCCCGCTGAGTCGCTGGGTGCCGGAGAAGCTGTGGCAGCTCCCGACACTCATTTCACCGTGAATCTCACCGGGAGGACGATGGCAGTGACCTGAGCTGCCGCCTGCCCTGGGTGTCCTTGCTTTTCCTCTGGGTCATCCTCACCGGGGATTAACGGCTTGGTGGAGGAGGTTCACCGCCTTCCCCAAGGCCTTTGGTGCTGTGGGCTTGACGCTGGGCCAGATACCGGCTCACTGTGCCGGCAAGATCCCGAGCAATCCCAGCTGGCTCCACTGGGACCTTGGGACTGCAGCGATGTAGAGAAACCCCCCCGTCCCCGTCCGCACTGCACGTGTCCTCACGGTGACGCCAAAGCCTGGTATCAACCCCAGGAGGGTCCCTCTCACCCCCAACACGTTCACCAGGAACTCCCCATCCCTGCCTACATGTTGCCACACGCTGCCCACCAGGAATGGCGGGAATGTGCCGTGGCAGGGGGACGGACACGCAGGGCCGGCATTTTGAGGCGCTTATTTTTAGCAGGGTGGCACGAAGCACACTGGTGGGACACGCTGGTGTCGTGTCCCTGTCACCGCCGGCTGCTTTTTGGGGGAGATGGGGAAACATCAGTGTTTTAGGGAGACCAAGAAGGTGTTTTGGGTGTGGTTTTTTTTTTTTTTTTGGTTTTGTTTTTTGGGGAGGGGGAGCCACGACTTCTCCGGGCTTTGCTGTTGAATTTCTCTCCCTTCCTTCCAGCTACTGCTTCTCCGAAATGGCTCCTGTCTGTGCCGTGGTCGGAGGCGTCCTGGGCCAGGAGGTGGTCAAGGTAGCAGCTGGTTTTTGGGGGGGATGGGGGGGGGGGAGTGACGCTCGGGGGG
>NW_009594626.1:0-1423 GCF_000690535.1 Cariama cristata
TGCCATCCTTCCCTGCCCTCCTTTCTTAGCTTCCCCTCAGCCCCCTTAAAGCCTCCCCGCAGGCGGCCCCGTGGGCTGCCTGGCTTCCTGGGGGGGAGGATTCCCCGTCCCGGCCTTCTCCGGGGCTGCTGCTCCAGGGCTGATGGACCAGCCATGCCCTCGCTTTAGCTGCTGAGGGTGGCAGCGGTAAGGTGACCGGGGCTCTGCCTCACCCACCCCCTCTGTTTTCTTTCCTGCTGTATCAGAATGTCCAAACAGCGGTAAGGTGACCGGGGTTCTGCCTCACCCACCCCCTCTGTTTTCTTTCCTGCTGTATCAGAATGTCCAAACAGGTCAGAGCCCAGCTGTGGGAACGAATAAAAGACAAATAAATATGTGGGTTACCAGGAATGAGGAGGGGCAGCTCAATCTTGTGGTGGTCAAATAAAGTGAGACTGATTTATGAGCAGGGTATTTCTCACGCTTTGGTGTTTGGTTTTGGGGGTGTTACTTACCCCTCCTCCCAGTCGGTGGTGGGGAGTTGGCCTGAGAAGCGCCGCTGTAGCAGCGTGAGCGTGGGGTTACCCTGACTAAAACTCACCAAATTTTCCCTTTTGTTCCCAAAATGGCCTCGCAGGATTTCAAAGGGACAAACCTACTCGGGCTTTACACACTGACACTTAAAAATAGTATTTGGAGGTCTTGATAGTGATTTTTGGTTGCTATTAAATCCTAAGTGTGAGCTGAAGGAAAAATGGAGCAAAAAGTTTTCTCTGGAGGCCTGATGCTCCCTCCCGTGGGACCTGGACTCTTGCGTCGGGCGCTGTCTCCCTATGGGATGCAGGTGCTGCTCCGGTGGATGTTCCCTTCCGAGGGCTGGAAGGATTTTGGCTCTGATAAAAGGTGGCTGACTTTGCTCGCCTTGGCGTTGTGCTGCGGAGGGGCAGGAGTCCCAGCAAGGACCCCTGGCGCTGGGTGTCCCATCAGAATCCAGTTTTCTGCACAATTGAACAATTTGGCATGAAATTGGAAGGAATGTGGAAGAAATTGAAGAATTTGGAAAGACTTGAGGAATTTGGGGGAATTCGGAAGGATTTGGAAGAACTGAAGAATTTGGAAGGAATTTGCCATCCCCAAAACTTGTCTCAAGTTGAAGAAGCGCGGAAGGGCTGGCAGGGACCCTGCCGAGAGCCGGCTCAGCCGCAGCAGGTTGCCCGGAGCTGCCTCCAGTTGAGTTTTGGGTGTCTCCATGAACAGAGACCCCACAACCTCTCTGAGCAACCAGTTCCTCTGTTGGCTCATGATCACTTTAGTGTCCACCAAGACTCCCGAAGCCTTCTCTGATGAGCTGCTGAGTGGCCCCCAGCGTGTCCTGGTGCCTGGGGTTGTTCCTCTCCTGGCGCAGGATGTGGCACTTCTCCTTGGTGAACCCCATAAGGTTCCT
>NW_009594626.1:1751-3893 GCF_000690535.1 Cariama cristata
TCTCTCTTGCCCCCCCTCCCCAGCCTGTTAAAGTCCTTCTGGATGGCAGCATGACCTTCTGGTGCATCAACCACACCTCCCAGTTGCGTGTCATCTCCAAACCTCCTGAGGTTGCGCTCTTCCTCCATCATCCTGATCGTTAATGAAGACGTGAAACAGTTCTGGCTGCAGTATGGACCTCTAGAGAACACCACAAGCAACCAGCCACCATTTGGACCTTGTGCCGCTGATCACCACCCTCTGGGCCTGGCCGTTGAGCCCATCTTCAGTCCGTGCTGATGGCTCCTGGCCCTTGTCTTGTTGGGTACAACCCCTGGTCCTCAAACCCAACCCTGCACCTCGGGCAGTGTCTGCATCTTCCTCCCATGTCACCTGTCCTGGCTTCCACCTCTTGTAGACGTCTCTCTTGTCCTTGAGATCAGGCAGGAGCTCCTGGCTTGTCCATGCAGAGCTCCGGCCACCTCTCTTCATCTGCTACCTGTCAGGATGGTTCCTGTTTGGCTTGGAGAAGATGATCCTTGGAAATCAACCAGTTCTCCTGGACCCCTCTTTTCTCCAAGGCTGTGTCCCATGGGATTCTTCCAGGCAGGTTCCTCAAAAGGCCAAATTCTGCTTTCTGGAAGTATCCAGGGCAGCGATCCTGCTTTCTGCCCAGCTCCCCCCTCCTCTCGTGATCTTGAGCTTCACCATCTCATGGTCACCACAGCCAAGGCTGCCCCCGACCCTCTCATCTCCAACCAGCTCGTCCTTGTTTGTAAGCGGGAGGTCCAGTGGAGCACCTCTCCTCCTTGGGCTCCTCAGTCGCCTGGCTCAGGGAGCCATCTTCCAGGCCACCCCTGGAGTGGTGTGTCCAGTTCCGGTCCCCACAAGTCAAGAAGGACGCAGACAGACTGGAGAGGGTCCCAAGGAGGGCCAGGATGATGGTCAAAGCGCTGGAGAACCTGCCCTAGGAGGAAAGACTCTAGGAGGAAAGAGTTGCGTCTCTCCTCCCTGGAGAGGAGAAGGCTCCCGGGGGAACCTCATCACAGTAGTCCGGTACTCAAAGGGTGGAAGCTTTCCAGGAGCCATGTGGAGAAGACACAGGGCAATGGGTACTGGGAGAGGTTTCATCTCAACTTAGGTTGTCCAGTGAGACCAGTCATTCCTTGGAAGAACCTCCCCAGGGAGGCGGTGGAGTCCCCATCACTGGAGGTTCTCAAGATGAACCTGGATGGGGTGCAAGGTAATCCCACCTAGGGTGCCTTCTCCACAGAAGGTTGGACCTGGATCTTTCCAAGGCCGACCTTTGCTGTCCTACAGGTCTGTGATTGACAGCGTCCGTCCCTGGGGACTTCCCAGATGCCACCCACCAGCTCTGCCCTGGACGTGCTTGTCCCTGCTTGATTTACAAGCCGCTGGGAGAAGGCAGTTGATGGCCTCCACCGGCCACGCAGCTCTGAACCTGTTGGGTGGCTTTGGGCTTCCCCTCGCTGCAGGTGCAGATGGGGGTTGAACTTGGGGGTCATCTTCTGGGCAGGGTTCCTTGACGTCCTCCTGGAGGTTCCTGCATGGCCTTGGAGAGGTCAACCACTCCCGGGGCTGGTGTTTGGTCAAACCCACCTTGTTTGCCGTGAGGGACAGATGTCTTCTCCGCTCCGCCCAGCCATAAAACATCCCTGGGGGCTGGAAAGCCCCGGCCGTGGGGCAGGGTGGTTTCTTCCTCCAGCCCCACGGGAGGACGAGGGTGAGAAACCCAACGTGGTGTCACCCTACGTCCCCATCAAACCCCGGGCAGCTCTTCGGTGGTCACCTTGGGGTGCACCTTGCCCCAGCGTGGTGGCTTGTGGTACCCAGGGCCAGCACCCTCCATGGCCACATTGTGACTTGCCATCACCCCTGTCCTCGCTGTCACCCTTCCCAGGCACGCGGTGCCCTCCCGTGGGGACCCCAGTGGCAGGGGGACCCCAAACCCTGTGGCCTCTCTTCTGCTGAGCCCTGGAGGTGGCCGGCAGCCCCCATCCCCAGGGCTGGGACAGCCGCTCCGGTGGCCTGGGGACCAAAGCGGGGTGGACTTGGCCAGATTTGGCCCACCAGGAATTTCTGGGTGGCACCGGGAGGAAGTGTCAGCCCCGTGGGAACGCCCGTGGCCGTGGTGCCGGCATG
>NW_009594627.1:0-2962 GCF_000690535.1 Cariama cristata
AAAAACCAAAACAAAACAAACCCAAACCAAAAAAAAAAAACCAACCCCACATTTGTTACATTTCAGAGTGCGGCAGCCTGTTTCTCCTCTGAAGTTGGCTCCAGCCTTAGCAGCCGCATTGGATCCCACAGCCTATTGCGAGACTCCGGTATACAATCCGGATCTCTGCCCCAACATGATCGCGGCCCAGGCCAAGCTGGTGTATCATCTGAATAAATACTACAACGAGAAATGCCAAGCGAGGAAAGCCGCCATCGCCAAAACGATCCGAGAAGTCTGCAAAGTGGTGTCGGACGTGCTGAAGGAGGTGGAGGTCCAGGAGCCTCGCTTCATCAGTTCCTTGAACGAGATGGACAATCGCTACGAGGGGTTGGAAGTCATCTCCCCCACGGAGTTCGAGGTGGTGCTGTATCTGAACCAAATGGGGGTTTTTAACTTCGTGGACGACGGCTCCTTGCCGGGCTGCGCGGTGTTAAAGTTAAGCGACGGGCGCAAGAGGAGTATGTCCCTCTGGGTGGAGTTCATCACGGCGTCTGGCTACCTCTCCGCTCGCAAAATCCGGTCCAGATTTCAGACTCTGGTGGCTCAAGCCGTGGATAAGTGCAGTTACAGAGACGTGGTAAAGATGGTGGCGGACACCAGCGAAGTGAAGCTGAGAATCAGGGATAGGTACGTCGTGCAGATCACCCCGGCGTTCAAATGCACGGGGATCTGGCCGCGGAGCGCTGCTCACTGGCCGCTTCCCCACATCCCCTGGCCGGGACCCAACAGGGTGGCGGAGGTCAAAGCGGAGGGCTTCAACCTCTTATCCAAGGAATGCCACTCTCTGGCCGGCAAGCAGAGCTCGGCCGAGAGCGATGCCTGGGTGCTGCAGTTCGCCGAAGCCGAGAACAGACTGCAGATGGGCGGCTGCAGGAAGAAATGCCTCTCTATCCTCAAAACCTTACGGGACCGTCACCTGGAGCTGCCGGGCCAGCCCCTGAATAATTATCACATGAAGACTCTGGTTTCCTACGAATGCGAAAAGCATCCCCGCGAATCGGACTGGGACGAGTCGTGCCTGGGGGACCGGCTCAACGGGATTTTACTGCAGCTCATCTCCTGCCTCCAGTGCAGGAGGTGCCCCCACTACTTCTTGCCCAACTTAGACCTCTTTCAGGGCAAACCTCACTCGGCCCTGGAAAACGCGGCCAAACAGACGTGGCGACTGGCTAGGGAAATACTTACCAACCCGAAAAGTTTGGAGAAACTTTAGAGGGTAACTATAAAACCCGCCTGCTCGATAAATCTGCTTATTTCCCGATGAAGTTCAAGCTGCCCCGTTCGAAAAGTCAAATATTGCCACTTGACAATGCAAATAATATTCTCTTTTAAAAAGGAATATAGCTTAGGCGCTTCACAAAGAAAAGGAAATAAGAACAGCAAGTATCGCCTCTCTTCGTCACAGTTTTGCAGTTCCCCGTGGGGAAAAAAATAAAAAAAAAAAAAAAAAAGGAAAAGAAAGGAAAAAAAAAGCGTATTACCTGGCAAGGAAAATTGGCCGTAATTTAACATGATTGTGACCATTCTGCCTCGCAACGGTACCAACGGATTATAACAAAACCCGGTATTTTTCTGTAAACCCTCTGTGAGTAAAAGCTATTTGGATATGCCACCTGAACAAACCCTAATGTACCTTTTAATTTGTATCCAATATTGTGATCTCACATTGTCTTTGAAATTGTGGATGTTGGTGTTTTGTGATTTGGTGAACAGAAGTTAAATTGCCATTTTGGATACTTCAAGGACATTTTCTGCTAAAGAGAAGATACCATTTAAAAAGGTAGATTTTATCATGGTACTTTTGTTAATTGTCTTTTGAAGTGTCTGAACTTAACAAGTTTACATTTTTCGTTTCATATATATTGCTTGTTCTATTTCTAACATTCCATAAATATACTTGAAATGTTATTTAAATATATTCAAAAGAAATTTGGATTCTGCTTATATAATAACGCTTGAATATTGGAATTATATATTTGAAAATGCACTTGAAATACACTGGATAATTACCTTTTGTGATTTAGATTTTAATTTCTGTTGCTGATTTATTTAATTACAAGCTAATAAATGAAGTAAAATGCATATGGGGTAAGCGTTTCAATCCCGGATCAAGTTTTCTGCTTGGAAAACAAGAGGCAGCTACGTTTTGTGCATTTTGCCTTTCTGTGGATAGTGGCTTAAATCCTGTAAAGCAGAAAACTTCAGGGCAGCCGCCCGATTTTGCATCTTGAATAGTTTTGTAGGACGGGGACATATTGGTGGTACAAACACCTCCGAATTTAGCTCCTGATGACCATCAGCAACTGTCAGACACCGACGCAGTTATTAAGGCGGTCACACTTTTTCGGTCGTCAGAAAAGAAATCTATTTTCGAAGGGTTTACTCTCTGGCGCTGATGTGTTTCTGCTCGGTTTTGAACAAAGCTGAGGAAACACAACGTAACCCTGAAGCAGGCAGCGTACGGAGTAAGCAGTGAGCCTGATAAAACTAGCATTTGGGCGCAAGTAGTCATAAAGAAGAAAATAAAATTTATAGGTGAAAGGTTCAAGCCGGCACCAATAAAGTGAACAACGATATTACTTCTGACCTACAAATCCGTTATGAATGTGATAAGATTGCCAGTTGCACCCCCAGAAACCAAGCCCCTGCGCTCCCAGGGCATTCAGAGGGGAGAAGATGTGCGTGCCTACCGAGCTGCAAACCATCCAAAACTGCCTGCCCCTGCTCGGTGTGCCTTCCTTTAAAGCGGCTTTAAACCCCAAACCCAAAATAACAATGCGGATTTTGTTTAGTACCCTAACAGTCAACAAGTGCCGAAAGAGGCCGATCGCCTCTGTAACACCCACTAGCAACTATTTCCAGTGGGTGCACTTTAACGAAACCGTTATACCCAGCCGTTTTGACAGAATCTCTCTCTTTT
>NW_009594627.1:3095-3298 GCF_000690535.1 Cariama cristata
TTTTTTGTATTTTCTGCAAAAAAAAAAAAAAAAAAAAAAAACAAACCAAAACAAAACACCAAGCTCTTTTAAAAGTACCTCCCCTATTTTCTCTCTTCTAACACTTTTCCAGCGCAATAACAAAGAAATAAAGGAACAGCGATAAGAATAAAAAAAAAAGAGAGGCAAGCGAGAGGAGCTCCCCGTAACACACGTCCCTTCCG
>NW_009594628.1:0-11365 GCF_000690535.1 Cariama cristata
ACTCTATCCCAGCCAAAACCAAGACAGATACTTATTCCTTGAACACCAGCAAGTCTGGGCTCTCGTCAGCACTGGAGGGAAGAACTGCAGTGGGGGAAATTCCTCCGTTCAAACCAAATACCGTCCAGAGGAGCCCCTTATTTCTTCTCACTGCCAAAGAAAGCCATAAACAGAGTTTCCTTGTGAGACTTGCTCCCAGTGACCAGGGCCAGTTACAACGCTGGTCCACACGGTCACAATGTGAAATCTAATCTTGAGATGGCAAAGGCCTGAATATTCCTGCCACCGTTATTCCTTCTTCTGCCCTCTAAGGTGGAGGCAAATAAGGCCCAGATCCTCACTATTTTTACTTTCTTCCCTGCACTCCATTGCAGCTCTCAAAAGCAGAGTTTAATGGTAATCTATACAACCCTTGTCAAAACTCATCATTTTAAAACAATAGAAGGAGAATTATCAGGGGAATATGTCTGACATGGGGCAATTTTACTTCCTAGCTAGAAGGAGAGTCCAGGACATTTAAAAATATAAACCAATTTCTACCGGTTATTTTTCACTTTAAGACAGTAAGGCAGCTTGTAAAGCCCATCAAATGCCTGATGTGAGCTCTAATGAGTTTTAACCTTGCTTTTTGCACAAAAAGCTTTGCAGACTTCCTGTGCTCATTGAAAAATGTGGTATTTACTGATGCACAGATTGTTTCAAAACCACTCTGTAAAATCCCTGTGGACACAAGCACTGCTAATATTCATGCGCTAGCATTTGAATCTTCCTAGAAATGTAGGTTTTGGCTCAATTTTTTGCTTCCTACTATATTCAAGAGGTGAGTTAATCTGTGACTGCATCAACGTGAGGCTACCATCATGAGGATGTCGTTTTTTCTTAGTGGCCCACTGTTTTCCAATGTCCTCTTAGAATTCAGGTGAAAGGGAATTGCTTTATTCCCCTTGATCAGGTATTCTGTAACGAGAGATAGACCTAAGCACAATGTCACATGTTTAAAATGCTGACAGACTGATTTAGTACTTACTGACAACTTGGGTACACACTATAATCTTGTTTCAAGACACTGTCTAGAACGGTGCTGTTGAAATAGCATTCAGAAAGTCACTCTTCTAGCAGTCACAGTGACAAACTTCACGATTAACCATACAATATGATAAGCTTATTTCTAAAGAGCTGAATGCCAGAGGTATCGCCATAAGCTGTGTCCATGTCCTTTTTCATTTTGTAGGTAATGGTTATGTGGTTTTACGTAGCGTTGGTAAATAACATGCAATAATGAATGTTGAATGTAAGGTAGAAACATCCCCAACATATGCAGAAAAGGCTGTTGCCTGTTCCCGGGAGCCTGGTTTAAAGGAGGAAAGTTGGAGGGAAAGGAGGCAAACACTCCACCTGTTACTTACATGCAGAAGTGGGTTGTCTGGGGACAGATAAAATCAGCCTAGAAGGAAGGTGAATCCCAGTCAGGGAGGGAGAGAGAGGCTGGAGGAGCACTTGGACTATGTGTGTGTTCATATGTGTGACTACTGTTAAGGTGATTGTTAATTCATACAGATTGTGCTTTGCTCTCTGGATGAATTATATCCTCAAAGCGGGAGGGGATCTTCCTCCAGCTGAAGGGAAATTGTGGAGGTAGGCTCAGGCCAAGTCACATCATGGATTTAGGTAGAGATGGAAAGAAGAAAGAGTATTTATCTCAAGCAAATGCCTTTAATTCCTCTTTATATTGAGAGACACTTTTAACATTTGTAGATTATCATAATTCAAATTGGTAGCTGATGAGATGGCTCCTCTCTTTGACAACCACGAGGAACTTTGCCCAATCTGTATTTCCCTACTGCAACCCTGATAGGACCATTTCTAGATTGCAAAGTGCTCATAATCAGCTCATATCTCAAGTGTGTCAGATCGGTTCACTTTGTTTTTAAGCCATACTATCTTTCAGTGTGCCTGTACTATTTACATAGCTTTAGTAGAAGATTTAAGTTCCAGCATACGAGAATGCCAAATTTTTTTCTTTTTTTTAAATTTAATTTATTGTCATGAACTCCTCATTCCCCACAGAACTTCATGCATTTTGGCCCGTCTGGCTATTTGTCTTCATCTTTGCCTCTGCTAGATTAGAGACGGAGACGAAGGGCAAACACCTGAACCAAGCAATACCGATCAGAATTTTTATAGTGTAAAAACAGGCCAGTGGCAAACTGAGCCCCCCCATATGCATGCATATTTAGTTGTTACACACACGAGCAAGTCTTATACAGTCTTAGCAAGCTTCTCCCCTCTTCAATCTATTGCCCATCTATTTTGAGTAAATCAACACAAACTACCCAGCCGTGACATCTCTCTTTTACTTGAGTTATTAGAGGCAGGCTATGCAAAGAGATGTCGAAATATCAGCACACATCTTGTAAGCGTAGGCCAGCTCAGGTTGGATCCCTGGTGATATGTAGGCTTTCTTTTCTGTTTTCTGTGTGCTTACATAGGCATTACTGACCAGAACAGGAAAGGTTGCTGTGCAGGAATAAATAAAACTCACAGCTCTGTTTCTGCAGTCTTGGCTGTGTCACGTAAGGAAATAAGCAGGAATTGGACATCCTTCCTCAGCAGGTGTTGTTCTGAATGTGCATAGGACAGACTTTCCCCCGTAGAACTAGGCTGGGATGTTGTTCCTTGTAAGACCCAGACTTCTGCTTTGCTGAGACTCTGTGTCTACTTGCAGGGGGAGTGGGGGAACCAAATTCAAACCCAGCTCACTGTAGTATTAGCTAATTTATCTTAGCTACTATAATTTTGTGCCTTGGCAGGGTGATTTAGTCCTGCACTCCCTGGGACTGCTCTCCATGTCTCCAGCTGTCACAAATTCACTCTCAAGATCATCTGTTTAATTCTCAGTGTTATGACAGAGAATGGGGAGAAATTCCAGTGTAAGCTCAGAAGCAGAGCACTGTGCTGTATGATCACAAATCTAGCACTCTGCTCCCAGTTCAGTACATTGATGTTGCGTTAATAATTCAATATAACTTAAAATAACTCATAGGACAACCCCTAGAGAACTGTGTGTGGTGCAGCTTCTTACTGGACTGGCTCCTGCACAGGCTTCAGTGGTGTAAAGGAGCCCGTTTCCTTGGGGCCCTTAATCACGTTGTGTATTAATTAAACACAAGCAGTAAGACACCTATGGGTTGCACTACCTATGGGCTGGGGACAGGGCGAAGCACCCCTACACCTCCTGGTAACCCCTACTTCAGCTCCCATGGAGGAGATGGCATTTACCTGCTGTGTTCAGAGGGCCTGAGGAGGTTTCATTTAGTAATTATTCTAATTTGGGGCCTTGAGTTGTGTAATCCTTTATTAAGATAAAGCATTAAAAAATATCAGATGTTTGAACTTTATAAATGCTAATGTATAAAGCACCAATTAAAAGAACAAGTATAGGATTAAAAATTTCTTCAACTGATGGAAAAAAAGTAGCACTCTACTTTTCTGTTTTTAATATTTATAGCAGTGATCACTTTTTTTACTTACTGATTATTCATGTTAAATATTTTACTTATTACTAAATCACTGTGATTCTGTTATTTTTCCTTTTAAGAGGGAGGTTTTTTTTCCAGTCAGCAAGAAATGAGAGCTATATGATGTTTATTCAAAGAATTATAGAGAATAAAGAGAGGGGGCAAAAAATCAAGACCACAGTAACCAGTAAGAAAGTCAGCTATGAGGCTTACCATTACCAATAAAATTTTACCTTGTATATAAAAATGCCTGTATATCTCTTGGGTCAAATCCAATGCACTCTTTATACTTTATTAGTTCCTTTGATGTAACTTTAGCTGTTGAAAATAAGGTAAGAATCATAATTTATTGTTTCCAGAAGCTCCATCAATTCTGTATATCCTTGGGCAAGTTTGATATTTTGAGGCATCCAGAAGACCAATATGCAACCTGTATTTTCATTGCTGGCCAGTCTGAGTCTATAACCTGCACAAATGATATCAAAGGACTCCTCTTGAATATCTGCTCTGCTCTGTTGCTATTTACCTCTGACTACTTATAATATTATAGATTTATTCTGGATGTGAGTGCAAGTTGCAAGACAAGATATTGATTCAGAATACCTGGTAATAGAACGGTAATTGCTTTGCTTTAAAATTAAGTGACCATGCTCATTTTAGCATCTGTAGTATTTCATCATTTCTAGTAGTATCTCATGATATGAAACAGAAGAGACTCCATACCCATTGTGAAATAATGTTGTATTTCACAAACAAATGACAATCAGGAAAGCTCTTCTTATTTACCAGAAATGCATCTGATTTCAACAAACGTTCCCTTTGGGGGCGAGGAGGAGGAAAATAAGATGTACCTTTTGAATTATTTGTAGATACTTATATATATTAACAGAAACTATTTTTACTTTTGTTCACATAAGTATGGTTCAGTTTTGTCCTAAACTAATAAAGTAACTTGGAATTGGATATACCTCAGAGGATTTTTTTTTTAATGAATACAAATGCAATAGAAAAGCAGTAGTCTTCAGTAAATAATAGGTTTTTCTCTCCATTATCATATTTAACAAGTAAAGACAAAAATAAGCACTGCTTCCAGTACTGACTTACTGTGTTATGCTGGAAATGGGGTCTGGTGCATTTTTCTGCTTTCAAAGATTAAATTCCCTGTGGCACATAAACTGCATATTTTCTGAATTGTGAACTAATTTGCATTTTTAAAAACATCTGTCTATGAATATCTTTGTGATAATAATTACTATTTACAAAGTTTTAATCAGGAGAGTGAAATTTTAAATGAAGAATACTGGAGGGAACAGATTTTTACCTTCTGGTCATTATTGCCACAATATATTCTTCTATACTCTGCCAGTTCATTTCTGACCCCTTCCCCCTTATTTTATCTCCATTTGAAGGCCGTTTCCATTCTCACTTGTATGTGTTTTCACCTCTCACCAGGGACACGAAAAATCAAGAATGAAGATATTGTTTTACTTAGCAAACAAGGCCTTGTTTGAGAGGGGATGAAAGGAAGGATTTACTGAGGGGGTTTTGCTTTCAAAAATATTAACTCAGTCTTTCATAAATTTGGAGGAACGCAGGAACCTGATGTGACTGCTAGAGACAAAGTAGGCATGTACTGAGTAAGGAATTGCCACCAACCTGTAGCAGTTTACAATAAATTTGGTCAGAATCCTACTGGCTGGTTCAGAACCTCTAAACAAGAAACAACATATCTGATGGCCATATAGAGCTTCAGAAAAACCTAATAATTGGGCTTGTCATTCAAAGCAAGAAACAACTAAGCAGCTTGAAGTGTTTTTCTTCTCCAGCTCCTCAGCAAAGCTGAGGAGGACTTCACAAAAGATGCCCTGAGCCAACTGTGCACAAACAAGTGGAAAATCTCATTAGATTTTAACACCTTGAAGGAGCTGCATGTTTTACAGTACAACCATTTTCTTTTCAGACCCTCCAGCATCTTAATCAATTAAGCACCACAGTCCTGGTACTGATTCATGCAAAGGTTACTTTAAAGTGTTTTTGCAGTTCAGAAAACATATCTTTAAAGTCAATCTAAAGGGATTTTTGTCTACATGAGAATGAGTCCCAGTGTTACCGTATGACACTTCCTCGATCTGCTGCACATTTTTCAGTTCTGCAGGCACTGAACCTGAGATTTCTGGAAGTGACAGTAAGAAAAACAAGAGGAAAAGTCTTTGGCTTTTTTATGCTTGGTGGGAGGAAAGACGTCTTTGTCTTAATCCTCCTCTCCCCCTCCTCACCCCCAATAAGTTTGCTAATACTGGCTAATTAGCATAAGGTAAAATACTATCGTGGTCAAGCAGCTGGAATTTTGTATGTTGCTTAGCTGAGAAAAATATGCTACTGCTCTGTCTTCATTGCAAAAAAAAAAAGTAGAGTCTTTAAGTTGGCTAATTCAAGCTTAAAGAAAATTCTAGAAAATACAGATGAGGTCAAATCTCTGTTCTCCTCCTCTTTTTACACAAAGGCAAGCATGATAATCCTCATCTCTGCTTGTCTTGTACATTGTTATAACTCATTCAAGTGAGTACCAGTGCGGCAGAAACCTCTCCGTTCGTCCTAATTAAGACAGCCTGCACAAAATGTCGTTAGGTGGACCAAAGCACAGCATCTATTCACAATGCTCTCTATAACTCTATTACACAGCTTGAGTCATTTAGCTATCAATTAACTTGGAGTAAAACACTTGAGACAGACAAGCCCTTTATAGCTGTGATAAAGGGCGGTGCTGTAATGCTGAGCTATTATGTTATCATAGGATTTTGGCTGAGCAGAAATAACTAAAATGGAGTAAAACTTCTGCGCTGTTTATTTTTTACATCATACTATATGGTTTATATACCACACTTGTAATGATATTTGTTAAATACCCTTTGGTAGTTCATTGAGCAACATTAACATAAAATTGGGTGATTTTCTCTTCCTTTTTCTTATGATCAGAGAGGCGAGTGAAGTATTTTACTTTCTTTTTAGATGTTCTTGTTTCTCAGCTTCTAGAAAAAGTAGGTTTAAAAGAGTGTGTAATTTAATTGGAGCAGAAAGAAAGGAAAGGTTTTGATTCACCTTTCCACATGTGAGAACTTATTTCGAGGTTGTGGACTTTGGCCCCAGTAGCGTTTCAATTCAAAAAGTAATTGAGAATTAGAGGTCGTCAAGAATTTCCTTCCACAATGATTATGTAATGGGAAATGTACATTCCTAGATATTTTTTTTCCAGTGAGAAAATGTGAGTAGAACTCAAATATATCACCTGCTTCATACAGCTAAAGCATTTTGATTTTTGTTGATAATCCATTTATTTGCATCCACCCGGATGCTGGGGGGATATAACATGGGAATCAAAATTGAATACTTTACTCCTTTTTCTTCTTCAGTGGACCAAAATCTTAACACTAACTTTTAAAACTATGTCTACTGGCTCCCAGCGGCAGAGGCTTTTTTCTGAACCGCACTGAGTGCGCTGGGGCTGCAGCAGAATGAAGGCAGGAGCCTCCCCCAAAGCCACTGCCCGCTGGCACTGAAGAGTGTCAGTGGCTGAACAGTGCTTTGGAAGGAAATGAACAATTTCAGAATTTCCAAAATTAACATTGTCCAGAAACCCTGCAGATAATGTTGATTGCTTCAGTTTTTATTCCTAATCTAAGACAGAAATATCAAAATATTGGCATTTTTGTTGGAAATTGGGAAGTTGGGACTTTACATAGCTCACAAGGAGAGGAACAGCAGACACACTACAATGCCACTATGAGAGGGGTCTTTACTGGTAGCTGTTGTCTCCCATCCACTTTGCAGGCTATGCCATTTGTCTGCAGAAAAGAATTACTTGAAAAACTCAGCAGCATTACCACTCTCATATTTCCTTACTTGTACTCTGTATTTCTCGGGGTGAGCATCACTAAGTTGCCTGCCTGCCTTTTTTTCCTGGTTACTGCAGTTGTGACAGCAGAAAGCCCCAGGCTACACATTGCTAACAGCAAGAACACTTTTAAGGCCGTGCAAGTACCCCACATGGTATGTCTATATGTTATCCTCTCCTTAGACTTTTCGTTGTTCATTCTAGTTCTTCTGGAGCGGAGTTTCATTTTTGGCAGCCTTCCTCTGCAATCTAACACACCATCTTTCAGCCCCTCTTGTCCTGAGACAACGGGGAGCCCTGTCAGCACTAGTGGAATCAAGCATTTCTAGAGAAAGAAAGAATCCCCCTGACAATAAAAAGAAGATCTTGCAGGAGAAATAATTTGAGATAGTGGTGGAAAGAGGAGGAGGAGCATGAAGAGAAAAGATAAAGGCAGAAGACAAGACAGGATCAAAAGGGAGGGGAGATGAAAAGCAAGAGCAGAACTGTGGGGAGAGAATAAAGGAAATACTTCAGCAGTATCGAAGAGCTTAGAGAATCTTTAAAACATTAAGAGTGTTGGTGTGTTCAGAAATCAACTTTTCTTTAGCTGTGTGTAGAACAGTATGTCCAAACCTAGTTTTAGCATCTACATAGTGGCGAAGCAACCACCTTATCCATTATTTTAATGCAAAGTGTCAAGGTTGACAGTGAGACTTTGGCCTATATGATGGTAGGTGTCTTGTCTCCTTTGGGGCAAAAAGACTACATTTTCCCTTGCTAGGTCTGTCCTTGCATCCTGAAGCTACTCTATGCCTTGCAGAAATAATGCGGAACCAGATGTATAAGCTATGTCACGCACAACCTGCAGTCAATTCCTGCCCACTCACATTTGCCCAAGAAAAGATAAATATTCCTTTGAAAGCAACAGGCAGATTGGGCATCTGCCTTTTCGTATTACCTGTAAGATTAAGAAGATAGGCGGTGTTTTATTTTTTGTCTTTTAAGGTGCCATTTAACTTTCCCGAGCAGCTGATTACACATTAGGAAGGAGAGAATAGGAAGGTGCTTTTTGTCTTATCTCTGTGATTTATTGTTGAACTCTCAAACCATTGGATTCAGCCACCTGAAACCCTCAGTCATCTCACCAGCACTAAAGAGAAAAGTGCTTCTGCTTTTGATTTATTCTAGAAATACATATTTTTTATTATGAAGCACAAATTTACTATAATGGCTTTCAGTTCCCTAAGGAGAAGCTCTTCCAGCCTGATTCACATATTGATAATGTAATACAATATATTCTCCCTTATGGCTTTGAAGTGCAGGTCTCAAAAGCTCAACTTAAAAAAAATCTGTCTGAAACTTGTAAGTTAGTCTAAGGAGGTGATTTGTGTAAGGTGCCGAGACATGCCTGCAGACCACCTTGTCTGCACCGGATGGAAAACAGCACCTTGACATTAGCAATGCTGAAACAGCGTACATCTAATACTTAGTTTTATAAATGTTTCATTCATTTTTTTGAGCAGCATTTGTTTTGTATCTGCTTCCCTAAGGTGACTGGCATGGCACTGTGTGATTCATCACAACATGACATGACAAGAAAAATGCCTCAAAGATGCAATATTGTTATCAGAAAAAGATTGGCCTTTTTGGCATTAAGAACATTTAAGGACATAGTCTATAGATGTAAACGCATGTAACTCCTATTGGGACTAAATGTCATTTTTCTTAGGATAAGAAGTGAGGAATGTAAGAACTTCAAATTCTCAGTGAAAAAACATGACAAGATTTAGCAGGGTCTGCTGAGTGAAATCACCTCCCTTGAATCCATGGGTGCCACCAACCTCACTGAGGGGCTCAGCTGTGCCCTGTGGTGGGGCAGACCCGCAGCTCTCCTTGGAGGGGCCATGGTGCCAACGCTAGACACAGACACCAGATCCTTTCCCCTAGATAATTCAGCATCTTTGCAAAAATGTTCCACTTCTGGAGTGTGTGCTCAACAGGATTCCTGGGTGCCTTTTTGCTAGCTGTGTGTCTTCTCGGCATCCAAAACCTTCCTGCCCCTCCACTGTCCCCACCTGCTCCGCCGCTCTGGGGATGGCCACTGTTATGGAGATCCCAGGTGGAGCTGAGAAGTCGAGTTTGCAAGATGAGGTCAGGACCAGTGAGATACCTGGTGGGACTCAGAGGAGGACTGGAGGAAGGAGGGATCTGCCCAGGACTTGGGGAGCATGTCCGGAGCCATGGCACCGCAGGGCATCCCTGCTGCACGGTCGGCAGTCCCAGCCTCTGTTGCGCTGTCTGGAAAGCCATTTGGTTTCTGGAAAAGCAGAAGTTTTCAGTAGCGTTCACTTGCTTTGCTTTCACTGGAGTTACTAGAAAGGAGAGCTAAGAAGCTGGCGAACCTTCAAGATATTCCAGGAAATACAGCACGCTTCTAATTCATATCATTTAAGCATCTGAGAAGCTTAAAAGCACAATAATAGCACCTCCGTCCCCAATGCAGCCATTGTGTGGGCCTTTTGGAGGTGGAGGATGGTTTTAATCCCAGCTGCTGATGTAAATTTGCAATCATCTTTTTGCTGAATGTTCTCTAAATACATGCTCACATTTTGCTGGCTTGGGGCATGTTTGAAAGCCCATGAAGCTACCAGCAATGTTGATGTTTCTTATATCAGGCATTTTTATTAAATCCTCTGTAAACACTCCCTCTAGTAAGCATGTTTTCAAGAATGCATTTGGGAAACAGACAAAAAAGGACTGGGATATGTCTGTGAAGAAATGTTTTCTGCAGTATTCATCCAGGCCAGTGGCCAGGAGGAGAGAGACTGGCCGGGGAGATGTGAGAACAGTGATCCCACTTCTGCTGGTGAACGAACCTCAGCATAAAGCATCTGAGACTGTTGTTAATCAACTAAAACACTACATGAGAAATAGAAACATTTCCAAAAGTTAACCTAAATTGGGATTAATTTCAGTAGTGCGGAGATTCAAAATATTTGGATAATATAATATAATCTCATGAGGAGCTAAGCTTCCCTCCCCACACTATTTCTACACAGGCAGCTGAGTACCTGCCTGAAAGCTCAGTGCACCTGAATACTTCTCTCTTCCTTCCTTATATTTATTTCTGCTCTTTACTGGAGCTATTAAAGGCATCAGGGCTTTAACAGCCCCCAAAGTGCATCTCCAGAAGCAGAGGTGCTCTGGATGCGAATGCTGCGAAGCGGCGTAGACAGCTGCTCAGGGAATACTCTGAGGGTGGGAGCTGGTGGAAGTGGTTAACGTGAGCCATTTCAAAGGAAGTTGATGCTCAAGTTGTACTTGATGAATTGCAAGAGGTGCGTAGTAGTTAGAGATGTTACAGCAGTGGCCACTGGAAAAGTCACCATTTCTCAACAGCTACCACACAGCGGTACCAGAGATACCACCGGCATTTCCTATTGTGCAGGCAGGAAATCCTGACATATCACATGCAACCCCATCCCTGGAGTTAGAACAGGGAGTAAATGCAGGGTGGTAATGCTTGGCAAGGGCTACCTTGGAAATCAGACACATGGAAACCAAATGTTGTTCTTAGTCCATATAGCAAGTCACTGACATTACAAGGAAAGGAGTTCGAGAAAGAGAAGAAGGTTAATAAGCTTAATTAGTCTTTTAAGAATGGCAATCTTCAGAATTAACTTTCAAAATGGGGCCGTGGCCCACACAATGGTTTCTGAGTGCTGCTCCCTCACAATAAATGCAGAAATAGTACAATGACCACACTACGAGCTACCTGTTTTACATTCAGTCTCTCTGGGTTTAGCATTTCAATGCAAAATCATATTAACCATAGTGTCAGAGCTGGAGTAACTTGTGCCTCTACATGTTTTACAGAAGGAAGGTTTCCATCGGTGCTAAGGCTGTTGTGTAAATCTCCTTTTAGGACAGAGCATCTCTGGCAACCCCAGGGTCTTTTCCAAACCGCAAGACG
>NW_009594628.1:11396-31519 GCF_000690535.1 Cariama cristata
AGGACCACAACAACGCAGTGCCATTTCTCTCACATTTGCACTTGGCACGAACTAGGACCTGATCCCAGCCCCAGAAGGGTAGACAAATCAACTGAGCTCTCCAATAATTTCAAGATGCTCTGGCATTCTGGTGCTAAACAGATCAAAAGAGAGCACTGCAGAAATTAGCACAGAGGGCAGGTCCTGACCACAGCACCACGGTGGGAGTACTCTGCAAAGCTGATCCTACTATCCTAGGACTGCTGAACATCTGGCCCCTTTTCTATATTTTGTGTCTCACTTTATTAGTAAAGGACACTATTTCTTTCCAGCATTGACTGAGGGAGGAAAAGAGAGGTTGAGGAAGAAGATAAGCATGTGTAAAAGGTACGTTGTTTGACTTTATGTTAGTTTCAATGAGAAGCACGCAAAAGGGGAAACCACGCTCCCATTTGGCTACTTTGGCTGAAAACCTGGGCTCAGCATAACTATGTGTGTGCCACTTCTGGCCACCTGTACAGTGAAACTCAACTCTACACCATGTGCGCAGTGAATCCAGACTGCTCCCACCGCACGTGTAAATCAGTGGTCTTTACAGCAGGGATAACAGATAAGGTACCACGTCTGTCATCCTTGCAGCACTGTGTCAGAGCTTTTTACAGATAGGTGACAGCAGCCCCCATCCCTGTAGCCCATTCATTTAAATTATACCAATGAAACGTTAAGGAAACTCTGCTCTGGCAGTCGGATGCTTTGCTTACAGAAATGGTGATGTTCTAAATAAAAATAGTTTGAGATCCTGCCAATGTGAAACCTATTATAAGACAAAAAGCTATTTTGCATCAAAAAGAGTCATTTATTGTCCTGGAGAAATACACAAAACATTCTATATCTTGAGCTTTCTTATGCGAAAATCAGGAAAAAACTCGATGTTGTGTTTCATGTAGCTTCAATCCCACCTTCTGAGCCAGCTGGCAACCCTGGAATTTGCAGATTGTACTTGCTTCTTTAATTGTTTTCCAATTATTCATTTTAAGATTTTTAAACATAATCCCAGGCCGTTCAATTAACATCGCTTCACAGTGCACACACTCTGCCATCCATCTGCTCAAGTTGTCTTTAACTGACACCGTCTTGTATCTGGTGTTCATAACTATCAAACGTATCTCCAACATAATCCACCTTCTGTTCCCACCTAGAAAACAGATTTTACCATTTTTTATTCCAACACCTGTGCAGCTATCAACATTTTTCCACTGGAGATTTGTCATTGGTGCATGTACATGTTGGGAACTGAGGTTACTTTCATATATTCACAGAAAAAGCGAGCGATTGTGTATTTTAAGGCTAGAAGGGATTACTATCTGCTTTCGCCTCTTCTGTAACACAGACCACAAAATTTCCCTGCTGTAGTTCCTCAAACTGGTTTATTAATAATACTTGAACCAAAGTCTGTCTATTAAAAAGAAATAGTTTCTACTTAACATTAACTGGTAAAACAATCCACATAGTTATCCTGGATATCAGCTACTCTCACTGATAAAAAATTGCACCTTATTTCTCGCTCTGAAAATGTTGAATTTTGACTACAAACATTTTGTTCTATTTAGAATGAAAAGCTTTCCCATCCACCTGCTGTCTTTTGCATAGGTTCTTAAACCTGAGCTTGTCACATCTAAACCTTCTCTTTGGCTAAATAAATAGATTTACACCCCCATTTTCTTATCATAAAGCATATTCCTAGCCCTTGATTATCCTTCGAGCTATAAACGCTAAGCAGTTAATCACACTTTTTCCAAAAATGTGGCTATAGAAAGAAGACGGAATACTTGCTATTGCGTGCCATCAGTTGTGAATGTAAAATAATATAGCCCTAGTCTGACCTTAATCTCAAGAGAAAAAACAAGTGATTATTCCCTATTCATCTTCTTTGCATTGCACTATGGTTTTGTAATCTTTTATTCTGAGCCTGTCTGTAGCTCCTTTCCCAGGAGGAAGCTTCTTCCCTCCAGAAGGTACCATGGGGCTCCCTACACAGTCGCTTTCCTGCCCTTCTCTGCGTTTGCTGTAGCTCTACTACTTTGCTTCTGTTTTTCATGAGATGGGGCACCTTGTGGACTTTTCAGGTAGGCAGCTCAAAAAACCAACCAACAACAACCCAGGAGGAAGTCATTGTTTTCACAAAGCTTAACTAAACTGTGGAACTCATTGCTAACAGATATTGTGGATGCTGAAAGCTTGATGAGTTCAAAAAGTGAATAGAGAAATCTATTGTGTGAATGAACTCAACCAGGGCTATCAAACACCTGGAGCCTCTGATTCAGGAGGTCACTCACCCAGGGATTACCTAAAGCTGAAGTCACTCATTAGGAAAGGGTCAACACCTGTGTCTCCTTAGGTCATGCTGTTAAGTGCCTACAAGTGTGTCTCATCAGGAGCAGGGAGGAGATACCATGGGCAGGTACCGCAGGGAGCTGTGTGGGGTTGGTTGCTGTCCTTAGGGAGTGCCCTACTGCTAAGGGATGGGTGTAATGCCAGCTACAGGGATGTTAAAGCTTTCAGCGCTTTTGGCTTAACTTTCATGAGGATTTATTGATCGTCCTTCTGTGTTTGAAGTGTTGTTCCTCGGAGCAAGCTGTAAAAAGCATGATAAGATTTCTTACCTATGCTATGCAGCACCTTTCCTGGACCACAGAGCGATTATTTTCTTCCCCTTTTTGTTGTTGTTATACTTAAGTTTGAGGAGCTTTGAAGGAAAACTATGTTACAACATATTTTTTATGATGCCGATATTGGTGTAAGTAGCCTGCGTCCCTGATATTCCTGCATTAGCCTAGAAGGGAACTGGGTCTTCGTTTCTTGTGTGTGTTAAATGAGTAGTTTATGCTTGGGAGTTTTACAGCTTTTCTGTCTTATTTATATGTGGACTCTTCCTAACTTGTTAACACTGCAGGTGATTTCCTGTCCCTATAACTTTAAGGAATTTCTAAAAACAAGCATCATAGCATTTTTCTGGTTGTGGTATAGATTAGGCTGATGTTTGTAAGGCACTTGCTTTATGTAAGGTCTTAGTCTTATGAAAATAGTTTTCATTTAATGAATCACTTGAGTTCCTCTAAAATTCTACTTCTCGAATGTTGCTAGAAGTTCTAGTGTGTAAGATACAGCATTCCTCCTTTGGCAGTCTCTTTAATTTTGCTAAGAAGCATGGTCCTGCATTTCACATGTACACAAAGTATTTTCTTATGTTGCTATCCTTCCCAGTAATGATATATGGAACAGCCTTATTGAGCATGTACATGATGAACAGAAGTGTCATCTAATTCCTCCTTGCTCCTTTTTTCATTCACTCCCTCTACTTCTGCCCTTTGGGAAGTGTGCAGGGACTGACTTGCAGCTCCTTGTGGTCCTGCATAGTGGACAGCAGTGGTCTCGCTGTCTGTCTTTAGGATCATCAGTTATGAAGTAGGACCCTGATATACGTTCAAAAGCAAAGCTACTTTGAAGTCAATATGCCCTAGGAATTAGAATTACACTGCAAAACTGTTAAAACGAGGTTATGAATTCAAACAAACAGAAGTTAGGAGGTGTAGGACTAAACAGGATTTCTGTATCTATATGTTGTGCTACAGACCTAATTCCAACCTTGCATGCTACTTTTACACATAGCAAAGATTTGCATGAGAGGTACCCAATTTTTGTACGCTTTACAGTTGGCATCTGTAAAGGGACAGAGAAGGAGAGCAAGGCACAGAAAAGCAGCAGGTTGGGGCTAAAAAAAGCATGGGTTATGAATAGGACATTGGATATGAAATTAAGACCAGGTTTATTTGCAGAGGGCTCCAGCTGTATTTGCTGCTGATCCTGGTGCTATGGCAATTCACGGTGAGCTCATGGGGAGCTGATGCCTTCAGTCTCTATCCTCTGCAGCTGCGAGATGTGCGGTGGTGTCCACCAGTGCCCTGTGCTTGCACTTCTAGCCCTGAGCTTGGCAGGGACGAGGCCAGTGCTGACACAAACACGAGAGGCGTTCTTGACAACGGGGTGCTGCTTTGGCATGCTGATGTACATTTTGGGTACTAAACCAAAGCTGAAATTAGATAATGATCTTTGTCTCATATTTATACATGCATGTTTTTAATGTAGCTGCCATCTATTTATAATTATAAGTTAGCCGATAGCACAGGGAGCTCCATATTGCTTTTGTACTCAAGCTAAGCTGTGCTGCTGTGCCTAGGCTGTGTATATTGTTATCTGAAAGCATTCCCATTTTTCAGTGCCTTAAAACCACAGGGTCCGGTTCGGCAAACCTTAAGCCACATGAGCGATCCCTTGTCCACTGAAATCAATGGAATCCCTTGTGTGAATAAGGATTATGCTAGTGAATAAAGGGTTTTCAGATCAGGGCCCTAACCCTTTTTTAATTAACCTTCTAAGAAAGAATTTATACAGGAAAAGTCTGGCTCAGTGGTGAGCGGTCAATAAACCATGTCTTTGTAATTCCTTCCTTCCTTTATGGGCCCTTTGTGTGAGGCTTAAGTGAAATGGATCTCACTGTCTATATCCCTTCCTTACTTCCCTCCTGCCCAAACCAATTGCTTTATAAGTGTCATAGTTTTTCTCTATTGTTCCCTTTTTGGATATATTTGCACTTGTGTCATTCAGTGACTGCTAGCTTAAATATTTCTTTTTAGATTAGAAAAAAAAGTAGACAAAGTGGACTGAAATGTCAGGAAGAGAGATTCCATCTTACTTTAACTTCTGGGAATCAAAATACTATTTTTTACATTAAGAATCCAGTAAGTCAATTTTTGCTATATGGAAGTTTCTACTTCCTATATTTCAATATTACAGATGATCTATCCTAAATATAAAGTTCTAGGATTTAGAAGATTATCCTTGAAATAATCTCTTGTAATTTTCCATCTTCAGGTTCACCTCTATGCCTTCAAATGTCACAGTTATTGTTTGCCATTACAGATTAACCATGGTGGCCCAGAAGTGAGATCACCAAATGACAGAAAACAGAATAATACTAAGATGTGCTTGTTTAGCTAAAGCGTGTCCTGGTTTTCTGATAGCATTGCAGACTAAAGAATCAAAAGTGGTAGGAAATGGTGGCCATAGAGAAAACAAAGATCTCCACAGGCAAGTGCAAATTTTGCTGCAATCTGCCCGACATAAGGGTTTCCTAACATTGCAAATAGTATAACATTTTCGCAGTGCTGAAATGAAGCTGAAGGATAGGTGAAATCTTCTGCCTTTATGCTGGTCAATAGAAGTACTCTGTTCTTTCTGTTTTCCGGTTACTCACAGTTTATTTTTTTCTTAACTTCTGAAAGTGTTTGTGGTTACCTGTGCTTCCTGCTCTGTTTGTGTGTAGCTACCTGACTGGGACTGTATCCCGTGCTGTGATGGTCTTTCTGGTTTCTATCTGGTTAACCACAACGTTTCTTAGTGAACGTAGACATTCCACTTAATTTTGGGTAAACATGCACAAGTCAGGTTGAGAAGAAAATTTCCATTCACACAAATATCTGCAGATGTACAGATGGAACAGGAGGTCTGAACACCTTAATTCAAGACAGTACCAGGATAAAATGTTTGTTAATAATTTTACTGTCCATCCATGCCTTAGTACTTTTCTCTTTGAAGATACTGAGTTCGCTGGTAAGTGGTTTAGTTGATACACTGAGAAGCAATGTCAGTGTGACATGAACACTTCTTTTCATCCTGAAGAATAAAAGGGACGACAATTAATGCTCATGCTGGCCTCAGTCCAGTTCTTCCTGAAGGATACCTTGCACTGCATTTGTTTGTCTTTCCTCTGATCCTTCTTTGAATACATTCCCTCTTTTCTTCTCTCTGCTTAATCGTTCGTAGTCTGTTCAAAATTATTGGTTTGGTTCTGTGAAGATCTATGTCTGTGTTGTGGTTTAAACCCAGCTGGCAACTCAGCCCCACACAACCGCTCGCTTCCTCCCCCCCAGTGGGATGGGGGAAAGAATCAGAAGAGTAAAAGTGAGAAAACTCATAGGTTGAGATAAAGACAGTTTAATAGGGAAAGCAAAAGCCACAACCAAAGCAAAACAAGAAATTCATTCCCCACTTCCCATCGGCAGGCAGGTGTTCCAGCTTCTGGAATTTCAGCTTTGGAGGAAGCTGTCTTTAGAGAGGCTTTCAGTGGAGCATATCTCCTTTTTAAAAGTTCTCAGGAAATCCAGTATTTTTTCCTCTTACTTGGGCATATTAGGCAAAGACAGTAGGTTTATGCCTGGATGGTCTACAGCTTGGGACTGCTGTTAAGAGAATTTTTGTCTTGTTATCTTTCTGGGCACGACCCGTTCTTTGTTTGAAAAAAAACAATTCCAGAGTTGCCAGCTTTGCAAATGGTCTAAGGGTATTCTCTACTCTGTCCTTCTGTTAACAATCTGCAAGCAGGGATTTATTAGGGTAGAACCAAAGGAGATTTTTCATTTTAGCTCCTCCCAAGGCAGAGAGACAGGGCAGTGTCGTGAGTGCAGACAAGTTTATTCCCAACCCGTGACTTTGTGGCACCGAATACTGGTGTTGCCCTGCCAACTCTATGCATCCTTTAAACCTGGTGTGGGGCAGGGGTAGATGCCTTCTGTTAAAAGAGAATGATGTTATATTTTTTAAGGTGTTTGGGTTTTTTTCCCCTACTATTCTGGCATACAAGCTGAGGCGGGGGAGCTAGTATTGTGAGCCTTAATATAGATAAGTGTTTTCTCTGTATTTCTAACTGATCTTGTTGTGGTACTGCCTGGTTGCTGCATTCCCCTGTCCTCTAATGCTCCTTTACCAGACCTTCAATAAGACACTTCATTTCTGCTGTCTGAGACAATCTCAAAGTTTCCCCCTTCCTCTAACTTGCGTTTCCTTCTACTAGTTTGTTGCATTATACTCACAGTTCCCTTGCTAATGATCTCTGTGTTTTCTAGACTTTATCTCATGGTTTCAGAAAGGAATTAATAATCCTTCTGACAACTTGATCCATTTAGCCTTTCACCCTAATTTTTTCTCAGATAATTTTTTACAGGCTGAAAATCTCCTGGTATGAAGTCACATATGGCTCTTAAACTCATATTTGCCTTCAATGACCTGTCATCCTAAATATACTCAAATATACAATCTATTATTTACAGTACTCATTTGTTCACCCAGTCAATCCCGAGTTTTAAACCCAGATTTACCGCTACTCTAAAAGACTGATTTATTTACTAAGAATGACTCCTTTTTGCAATCAGAGAACCTCTAAACCTCACATAAAAAGAGTTTCTTAAAACTGCAACATATCTGATTCCCTCAAAAGAGATTCTTTTCAAGTATTTTAGATTTCTAAATATTCCTATGTCTTGGTTTTCAAAAGAAGCTGGGCATTAAGATTCTTTGAAGGCAGCAGTCTTGGGCTTTTTAATTAAAAGATCTATTAATTTTTGACAAAAAAATCTAAATTTAAAGCTGTTTTTATGACTGTTTTGATGATAAAACTTTTTAATAAACCTTGTTTATTTAAGGGGATGGAATAAAAGTGTCACTTCTAAGCAAGCTGAATCAGCAGCACAGGTTTCGGCAAATTTTCTATTAATATTTTTAGACAGTCTGAAAGAAATTGTTATGGGTGACTTGCATGGATGGAAGGAAAACTTTCATAGACATAATTTTGTTTCTTGGTAATTTCTTTACTGACAAAGTAGTAAGTACTTTTTCTAGCCTTCATCCAAGATCATCTGCTATATTCTCAATGCCGTTCAGAAAGGCCCAATTCTTCTAAGTAGGCATTTCCCATTGCTGATAGGTTGCACCAATTTGAACCTTTAGTATCCCGTTTTCAAGTCAGCCTTTGCTAAATGTAAGCTGTAAGTTTTCTGAGGATATGTGCTTGGTGTCTCAAATACTATACTCTTGAATAGAATCCTCCATTTTCCAGAGTAATTACAGACACCGAATGAAACTGGATTTGATTCGTAAGTGACCATTGGTTCTTTCAAACCTAGTTAAACTATTCTTTTTACTACCCTTCAAATAACTTATAAATTTCTAACAGTTTTATTTCTTTGGTAGAAGACACTAGATGATTATGCAGCATCTCTGGTGTCTAGTCATTCTATATTTATCTGGAATTACTAAAAACAGGTTTTGGGATCCGATTGTCTGTGTGATTTCCTTTTCACATGGAGGGATAAAACACCACAAATGTGGACGAGAGCCTGATTCAAGAATACAGCAGTAGACAGGGGTAACAGAGCACGGTGCAAAACCATGGGAATGGCAAACATTGTGCAAGGATAGAAAGGGGTTTGCAGGGACCAGAGAAAGCATGGTTGTTTGGTAGCTCAATAGACAACTGGTCTATGTCAGGAAATCTGAACAATGTATTATAGCAAATTATATCAGTGATGAGAAAAAGGTGACACTTTTACAGAGTGTAATGAGGGCTAAAGCCTATAACGTGCTGTATAGCTTAACAGCTGGTATTAAATCAGCAGACAAAACATTTGCTGAGATTGTGGAAAGTCTACAAAATTACCTTTCTGGTATCTGCTGAAAGTATCTGCTTTTGTTAAGAGGATCAAAAGAGAAAATGAGACAATTCTTGAATTTGTCAGTTCAGAAAGAGTTTAAATTATGTGTTAAGAGACTAGATGGTGTATTATATGCAAAAATGAAACAGTCAAAAAATGGTTATTGACTGGAGTAACTGATGGAGAGCAGCATGGAAATGCTGTAGGCGACCTGTGTAAACGCTAAATGGCATTCTAAGCAGAAAGCTCAAACCAGACAAGCAAAGCAGCGTGTCTTGTCTCTGTCTTATCATGCAAATGAGCGCTGATCTGAAGGAACTAAAAGAAATTGGGATATACAGACAAAATGTGCAGGTCACTTCCAAACCTATTACCCCTTACAAAGGCAATATAAAATGCATTCAGAGCTGTGATGCTGCAGAGGACAATGTCTATTGCAGTCTCTTGTAGTTTATTGTAAAAACACTAGTATCTTCACAGCAATTTAAGTTAGGATACAATAACCAAAATGTTATTGGATTTTGTTAGAAGTGGAGGGAGTAGGATCTGAAATGTACTTTTGATGGTATTCTCAGACACCAGAGACGAAGCAGCAGTAAGACTTGATGCTTTAAATGCATAGAAAAAAATTTGCATCTTCTAAGCAATGTTGCAATGGAGGTAATGTGTATCTATAAATACTGTATTCTACTGCAGCATGCTGCGAAGGGAGGAGGTTACCTATTACATGGTAGACAGTGGCTGGGAATGTGATTTAGATGGATTGACAGAGCTTAACACTTCTCTCGGCTTTCTGTAGTGTTGGGAGGAGGTCATATCTGACCCACAGTGGAAATTAGCTGGACTCTGCCACATCATTTCCCGCAGGTTTTGGGACAATATTAGGATCTTAAATTCCTGTTGTTTAGGAGAGGCCAGTTGTACAGGTTGCTAGGCTTCTTCAGTACTTAGGAAAGCAAAAGAAAAAGGCAGAATATAAGGCCCTTGCAGAAATCGTGATATGACAATGAGGGTGGAGCACTACAACGCATTTCTGCTAGCTGTGATAAAACCAATTGAGGCTCTATACATCCAAAAGGAATTAAATACTTAACTCATACTTGCAATTTAGTAACTTTTAACTGAAACAGTGGATGAACTTTTTCCATTAGTTGATGGTAATCTCCCAAGTCTACCTAGAGAAATAAGTCTATAAAATTGGACATTGAAATCGATAGCAAGAAATAACTCTTCAAAGACGGTTGTAATGTCATCAGCTAATCCTATCAATGCCATCAGTACTTTTTTTAGCATTGAACAATAAAACAAATGTTTTATGATGTTCCTAGCACTCAGTGTTATGTGGAAGTTAGTGCTATAGACCACCTTAAATAGTACTGCTGAGAAATTGTCAAGAATTTGAAGGGAATAAGGAAAATATGAAATTTTTTTTTGAAGATTCAACTGTGTTATGGCTGGTAGAGTTTCACCTAAGCCTTGTGATTTATCTCTAGGAACCTTAACCTTCAAATGTTCCCCATGTGTACCCTTCTTTGTGGATAGTCAGTTATTTCTGTAGGTTTTTGCCTATGGCAGTAACAGCATTCGATCTGCAGAATGAACTGTTACAGAACGAATAGAAACACATTGATTCACATGGCATTTGGGGACTTTTTATGAGTAATGGTGCTCATATTGTGCGAGAGAGTCCTTACACACCTTTGTCTATAAAGCTACCTTATGATGCTTCCCTAAGTGGAACAGGAGCAGTAATTTCAGATCTGATGGAAGATCAGAGTGAAAGGTCCATTGCCTTTGCCTCTAAATTCCTTACCTTGGCAAAATGGAGCTGCGTGGAAATTGAGAAAGGATCTCTGAGCTATTCTTGGCAGTTAAAACTTTTCACCAGTGTTGTATAAGTAATGATTTATGCTGGTTGAAGATCATCAACTTCTACTTTCAGCTTTAATCCCACAAAAAAGAGTTCCAACCATAACTGCTACAAAGCTTTCAAGATGGGAAGATAGCTCACTGTAACAGTATTGATTTCAAAACTATCAGCAGCCTCATGAATGCAGATTGTTTGGCAAACTTTTCATTGAAAAATCAACTTTAAGGGTACTGAAATGGAGTCGGAAGCAGTCTGTAGACTCTGCGTGTCACAAATTAAAGCTCTCAACAAATGCATTAAACTCAAAATAATCTGAAGACTAAAATTTGTACAACAAAGTGGGCAGGTGTATATGTAGAAACTGTTACGTGAACAGCATAACTAACACGTCCTCCTTCCTACAAATTTGTGTCTTGTACCTCTTCCTTCCTCTCATCTTTGGAAAAATTTTATGCTCCTCTGTGGCTTTTACAACTTCATCCTTCCCATAGTATTTTCAGTTATGTTCTGCATCCCTAATTTCCGTCACATTAGTTTCTGTTCTCTCCTGTGCCATGGTGAAGGCAAGAAGTAGTTCATGCTTCAGCTCCAAGTGTCCACCTCATGGGCCAAGAACAAAAAATAATGTGATGCAGACTGGGGTCACTCACTTGCAAGTGGCCCCCGTACCCCATCTTGATCATGGCTGGGGTGTGCTTGGTTGGTTGGTTGGTTTGTTTTTGTTGGTTTGTGTTTGGTTGTGGCGTGTTTTTGTTTAAGAAATTAAAGTCTTTGAGATCTTTATTTATATGGCAGGTTTGGTTGAATTTGGTTGCTGCATCCAGACATTGTTGGAGGACTGAAATAGTTAAAATAGGCATGTTTAACCTCAGACATGGCGTCCTAAGAACCTGAGAAGTTACAGTAGAAACGTGGTAAAATTTGATTCCTCCTCTTCGTCTTTCATAATGGAGTCACTGCCTAGAAACCTGGCTTAAGACATCTCCATTTTAAATTTCACTGAAAATATTAAAAAGACCTGTTGGGTCTCTGTTACAGTCATTAATGTGTGATTTTTTTTTTTTTTTTAAGTGCCTGATTTTTCTTAATTCTGAGTCCAGAAAAATCCTAAGTATTGATGTCAGAAATAAAATACTAGAAGCCCAGGTTAAGTCTGTCTCCCTCCCCTATCTCAGTGGCTAGGGACTTCTACAGAAATAGAAGATACAGCATAATTGTCTTGAGGGTTTTAAAAAATGCATCTCCTGCCTAAATACTTTCATTTTCACCTGAGTTTTGCTAGCACTGTTTTGTTTAGACTATGCTGGACCATTTATCAGGTATGTACATATGTATATTTGTGGGATCTAATGTTTTTACTCCATTAAATATTCACTAATGCCCAAGATGTTGCAGTGCTGCGAGTGAAGAGTAAAACTCTCATTTCTGAGGCAAGGAGTTCCTGGATAAAGTGCAGAAATTTAAAGAGCAGAATGTAATACTCACCTTGAGGGCCCTAATTGTTTTTTGAAATAAGTAGGATACAAAATGTCACAGCAGCTCCTTACCACCCTGTCACAGTGCATTACTGCAAAGATTTATTCATACTTTCGAGAAAGGAGTGATTCACACTGTAACCATAGGCAAAGATGACTTACAACAAAATACCAGGTTTCTATGGGGCAGCTAGAATACAGAACAGACTATTACAAATCAAATCTTGGCTATGGCACTGAAGAGCTGCATTTTGAACTCTCTCAAGGTTGTTTTTTTTTAAAGCCCAATATGCAGAGGGATATTGGAAAGAAACAGAGTGATCACGTGGTTCCATGAGTATTGCTTTTACGTAGGAGGAAAATGAAGTAGCGAGATGCAGCAGAGATAATTTATGGGAACTTGGGGTAATAATGTCACAGCTTTATCCTTTGTCTTGTTAAGCAGAAGTGGTATTGAATGTGACATAGAAAAGTAGGATGTTTACTTGGATGTTCTGCAAGAGGGATGCTTCTCGGAAATACATAGTATACAATACAGCCAGATGGTGGTGTGTGCTAGTACTACTGAGATTTGTGTTTCTGTTTTTACTTGAAGGAACTCTCTTTAAGATATTTTCTACAAAGTATGAAAGTGTAGCTAGAACAAATACCCTTGAAAGTTCCAGAGTATTTGTTTAATGTCTGCTAGCCATACCCAAAGACGCATTATACATCATCACCTACCAGACCGCTTATGTATTGCATTACATGTCAACTCTGATTTTGATAGTTAAGGTTGGAGTAGCATTTAGTATACAGTTTCTCAGGGCATTCACTTTGCATAGCAGAAGAGCCCATTAATGAGCACGGAGCAGCTGCTCGGACACCTACAGAGTGCCCGGGGTACCACTGGCAGCACGTAGAAGGGCACAGCAGAGATACGGGGTCAGCTTTCTAGCCCTCGGCAGTAGGATGTGCTTGTTTCCATCCAGAGTGCTGGTTATTTCCCTATTTTTGGAGAAATGCTGGTGTAGGATAATTGCACCATGATCCTGGCATGGCAAATGATTACAGATTATTACAGATCATCTCTGTATGGATGTAAAATGCATAATTAGGCTTTTTGTATTACAATATAGATATGTGGAAGTCCTCGTGTAAGGCGTAAGGACGCACTGGCAATACGCAATATGCAGAATAGTACAACTGGCACCACATCCACAAAGTGGATGTAACTTGAGAAATGGTCACCAGATAATCTAGATGCTCAAGTTCTGGATACTTTATGGAAAAAAAGTATTTCTTAAATCAGTTTGTCTAGCAATTTCTGCTATTACCTTTGCAGTAAAATCTGCTCAGCGCTTACCTAATTGAGGTATAAATGCTATGCAAAAATGTGCAACCTGTTAAAGCTTTTCCCTTAAGATCCGATGCATTGATCAGTCAGATAACAATCTTGGATTGTGATGAAGCCATGAAGACTCTTTGTTTCCTCATTTAGTGGCAACAGAAGTGTTTATAACCTGACATGTTTGAGGTCCACTTTTTTTACCACCTTTTCTTAAATCTTAATTTCGTAAGTGGCTGTTGACATTTTGGAGTGAATGATAAGGTGATAATGTCAAGCAAACATTCTAATTAATCTGAAAATATACTGAAGTGGGACTGTAACAACACCTTCTCATCCTGGTATCCATGCAGTGTTTGCATCTTCATCAGGTTAACCCTATTGCTTCCCAGAAAGGCTGCCAAAATACTGCTCATCATTAAATTATTTAAGAATGCCTTTATTATAAATTTACCATGATTTACTTGCCAGCTCACAAACTAGTTCATCTTTACTTCTTGAATAATAATATTGTGGTATATTTATGCTTGTTTATTTATTTAACATTAATATGAAGTAGGTCCACAAGATGGCCCTTTTGTCTTGCCAAGTCTTAGGTCACGGGTGAGCTAAGAGACCAGCACTGTAGCTATTGATCTCTTCTGTCCTGAAATCCTACAGTCAGAAACATGAGCTGATTTGTGTGCTTCATTAACATTTGTTGTTTCTTCTCCATGATAATGCGCTGTTTGTGTCTTGCTTAAAAATAGACATAGATTAATGCAATGTTGACAACAAAATCACCAAGGAAGAAAACTGCTGCACTAGATAAACTTTATAGGTCATGTTCCTCCAGTTTCACAGTCTGAGATGACTATTTGTGTAATAAGGCATGGTGGGGATTGTGATTATCATAAAATAATCAAACCCTGGAGTATTTTAAAGGCACAAAGCATAATTGACAGAGTTTGACTTCCTAGAAATAATCATATTTGGTAATACCTAGCATCATCTGCTTTCAGAGATCCCTCTTTCAGCCTAATTAGTAAGCACATACATGCTTACATATATTCATACATATTCATACACACAGAAACTCACAGGCAGAAAAAAAAACTTTTTTTTTTTTTTTACTGGGAGAAAAGCATCAAGAAATTAGAACTGGAAAAATGCAAAGCACTTCTATGCTGAATAACTAAGATTTTCATCTTACTTCTAGTATCAGTAATAAGAAGAATTGCTGTTCTGTTTCTGCTACAGATATCTTGCACTGAACTAAAATGTATCAGCACTGATTCTGAGGGGTTTCTGAGCATGCCAGAGGTGAGGGATTAGAGTAACAGCCTAACCCAAGTTAGGGAATTTCTCAGCAATGTACATCTATCAGTTAAAAATAAACATCTGAACATCATTGCGACTTTCCACGTAGCTGCTGATGGCATGATCTGATCCTCTTTTTTTTTGTCTTGATGCATTCTCTGTACTTGTTTCAGAGTCTCAGCAGAGTAGATGACACTGGATATTGAATAGGTTGATTTGTCTGTGCACAGCATACACTAAACTAAACCAGCAGCTTTGCTTTTCATTTTCTGGGGTTTTGTCAGGCTGAGTCAGGCACACGCCTTTTGTGTTCTTCAGTACTGCTTTCTCGTGAATTAACATGAATTTCAGGGAGTGTAGGATGTTTGGACGTATTTTACCTCCACTTTCTTCATATCTGCTCCCTTAAAAGTGTGAGGTCAATGCAAACATGCAAGACTACTTTCATCAGATGGAGCAGGAACCAGGTGTGTCTTCAGCCCTGTAGATCCTTTGAATATAGCACCAAGGCACTGGGACTCTTTTCAGTGTTATATAGGAAATATTTTTCTTACAGCAAAAAATTTGGAATACAATTGGCAACACTTAACAATGCCCAGTAATGAGACATTCTCCTGGAAGAATTTGGTCACTGGACAGAATGAATCAGTAGGGCTCTTCAATGGTTATCCTAGACAATCTTTTTAATAATGTATTCCTTACTGGACACAATTTTTCAGTGCCTACAGATTATTCTTTTTCCCCCTCTGTGAATTGTTCCAAAAAATTTTCCTTAATAACACTTTTGTCAGTGCTTGTGACATACACACCCCTTTGTAAACATTGGGCTCAATCACAAAACTTTATTCTGAATTCAAACATTTACAGTCTTCAGGAAAGCTTAGAATTGTGTTTGCCATTCAGGTGCAACTCTTGGTGTAACCTCTCCAATGAAAAGCAGAGATTCCTGCAGTTCATATACTGAATCTCACTGGCATGAATCTGAATTCAGGAGATGTACCTAGTGGATATCAGCATGAGACACAAATCTCACAACAAAACTAATCTGCATATACAGACCTGAGCATCATTTTGGGCTCTAAATTCTCATGGGCTGACCAAATACCGTAAGTTTGAACACCTCCAGTTCTTACAGCTAGTGTGCACGGGCAAATTGAGTAGGCGCTGTTATTTAGGGTGTAATGTTTGCTTCTTTGCATAAGCTTCCACGTTATTGTGCTTAGTCACAGGAGGACACACAGTGTTTTGGAGCACATTAGTCAAGCTGTAGATATGTCATAACTTGTCATTAAGACAAATGCCTGATCATAGAAGAAAGGTCGCACCTGTGGAGAAGAGGTTCTGCAAGACAACTTGTGTATCACCTCAGCAGATGATTCCCAGGTTTACACATCTACCAAAGTTAGAAGTGCCTAAGATGTTAGATTTCTGACATTTTGTTTTGTGTTAGCTGAGACATGTGTGGTTAAATTTATGAAGACAAATGTACAAAACATATTTCTTTCTAAAATGATGCTGATGACTCTTCAAGCCAGTGATTCTCAGGAGTTTTATAATAAGAATAAGCTGTCATTCTACAGTATTTCACTCAGTCATCATGTTTTTACATGAATTGTCAGATTATTTTTTTTTTTAACATTACAAAACCCATACTGTCTACCAACCACTGCAGAACACTTACAATGGCCTTGAAAAATATGAAGTCCTACTTCAGGTTATCTAATAAGAATATTTAAGACCCAAAAGTATAATTTCTGTGTATCTTTTTCCTTCAGCGGTTGAAATGATACTTATTTCTCAGTTAACTTAGCAGTATGACCCAGCGTAGGACAATTATTTAGATACTGCTAGTGGTTTTCTGGACAGTTCATAAACAAATGTAAACACAGAAGAAGATGCAAGCGAATTAGCAAGGCAGGTTAAATTTAGTGCCAGCAAAAGCAACTTGATTCACATTGCTAGGTTACAAATTAATTGTATCTGTTTTCTACCAAATACAGAATTAATCCATAGAACTTATTGCCCCACAATAGTAAGCTCTTAATGGAGTTCATTGACCAGATATTTATACAGCTATTGAATGTCCACAGGCGTGATAGACAGTGTACGCTCATAGTTCTGACTATTGCTAATCCTCTCAGTGCCTGCAAATTAGAAAGAAACCTTCACCAGAAAGTGAGTTATTCCATAATCATCCATTACAGGATCTCCTGAATCTCTAGCAGCTGCCTCTGGTTGCTCTGGGAGATGCAGTGTCCTGTCTGACACAACATAGGTGTTGGGAAGTTAAAATCAGTCTTATTAGCGATTTAATGACAATCTAACTATTCATCTGTGTTCAGTTGGTTGTTTGCCCTAGAAAGCACTGAAGTCTGACCCAGTGCTTAGGACAGCTGTTCTGCTGGGTGGGCTTGTGTCTGGAAGCAGCTGAGAGGTGGTGGGCAACAGTTTATGGAATGTCTTGGTGCCATATATAGAAATACTTTTCTTTTGTTTTATTATGAAGTGTAGGAGTCTTTCCCCATCCTGCTCCCTCCACGTGATTCTGCCATTCCTCCCCAGAACTGTTGAGTGTTGTGGCTAACAGACTAATCTGATGGAGGTGCAGAAGTCCACAGACCACTGTGTTCTGGCAACAGAAAAACCAGGAGTAGCGAGGAACTCGGATGAACACATGCACTGGATGAGGGCTGAAGCTGAAGTTTCTCTGGGCACAGCACTGCTGGGCTTCCTGAGTGCTAGTGCCCATGGAGAGACCCGCTATTCCAACAGGCGTGTATCCTCAATCTTCACCTTCTCCATTAACATCAGAAATACTGGTATCTTTTATCAATTGAGCCTGGCTTACATGATACCTTGTGGCATGTTTTGCTGAGTTGTTTTCAGGAAGGAAATTTGTTCCAGATTTTAGAGTGCGTTTTTTTTAAGCTAATGAGGCTGCACTGGAAGAAATCTGAAATGAAAACAAACTTAAAAGCAATATGAAATATCTCTCCTTAGAAGGTGAACCAATGGAAGGTGAACCAATGTTTGCACAAGGGTAAATGAATATATCTAAACAAACAGAAGACCTTTAGTTTGTGCCATGTAGCTTCTGAAGATTTAGAATGAAAGGGTGATTTAGCAAATATATAGATAAATATTCATATTAAATAAGTAATGCACTTCAATAAGGTACATTGTTGTAATAATGCATAATAAGGATTATTAAATGGTAAGGATGGCTTTACTGTCATTTAATATTCATTCTTTTGTGATCACACCAGCTCTCAGAAGCAACAGACAAAGTTCCATCTTAAACTGACAGTCGAGGAGTGTGTTGAATTGCTGGGGAGATTTGACACATTATTCCTGTGGCAGGGACTGTGTTAAGTCACTGATGTGAAGAACACTTTAAAGGACCTTGTCCTCTTGTGGTCTGCAGCCTGAGCTAAACGGTTAAAACCAAGACTTCCAGCCTTCAGACACCTATCGCTGTGCTGGCTTTTAAAAGCTGTTTTTTTGGTTTTTTTTTTTTTTTTTGGGGGGGAAATTTGAAACCCAAGATTTTTTCTGACCCTGACTTTTTTTTTTTTTTTTCACAGACTCTTTATTCTCTTGTAATTACAGTAGTTTCTCCAAAAATTATTGTTGTGTTATGGAGTTGCTGTAAATGAGACAGTAACTTTAAACAAACCTCCTTAAAGGCTTGTGTCAACTGAGTACACATTAGGAGTCCTGATGGGGCAGAGGGAAAGCTCTTTGTCTTTTCTGAATCTTGGAGGGAAAATTACAAAATTAATCTCAACTGTTCAAGTGAGTTAACTAAGTTTCTATTCTTTACCTATCTTGTTCTTTAATGGAACCTCTCACCCCAACATGCAGAATCATTGCTTCTGTACTATTAATGCTCAGATGAAGATGGTGACATTGCAACTGCAAATCAATATAATTTTTTCCTTTGCCATTAGATGAATTGTTGATGTAGAATGTGAAGCAGTGAAGTGAAATACCCACGGTGATGTGTAAACGGGTCAACACGTTTTTCAGGCACCTTTGCCAGGAATCGTAAAGTGTGTGGAGCATCTATTTAAATTTTTATATTTGGCTGCATCTCATTCAATTAGTCTATCAAATTCCTCATTAAAGTTCTTGAGCATTTTAGAACTACATAATTAAAATACCATTACACTTGGTGGAGGGGGAAAAAAAAAAATCCTTTAAAGTGCTCTGTATCATTAGAAAAAAAAAAATCCCATCAAGGAATGATATTGCATTAGTATTCATTACTATTAAAACATGTTGGAAGTGGAAAGAATAAAAAGGATCTATTTTATAATGCCAACTCCAGGAATGAACAAAGGCTTCAACTTTATATTGATTCCTTTGGTTTCTGGTTTCTATGTTGTTGCTGTGTACATACAGGAAGACTTGATTGAGGAGACACATTTCTGCAAGGCTCCAGCTGTTCAATATCTACTCATACATTCGTAAATCGCTGATTTCAGTACCAATTCTGGTATTCTGCTTTTAATGAAGTGATTATTACTTACAAGAATGATAATGAATGACATTTTTATTAATAGTACCTTTTTTCCACTCACTGGTCGCAGATTATGGTATGTAAATATATATATATATAAAAACCCCAACCAACCACCAAACAAAAAACAAACCCAAACAGGCATGCAGCAGCCTCTCAGTGCAACAGAGAAACTGTCCCAGAACTAGATACAGTGCCTAATTAGGGATTTAAATAAGGCAACTTGAGTTTTTTGAATAGTACGACAGACTTTCCACCAGAAATCTGCTATGCTCTTGGCATGGTAGATGGCTAATCTCCTGTTTTGTTTTTGCATTTTAATACAAGGGGCAAGAACATGAAGACCATGACGTTCCTGGGGATGACAGATTATAACTTAGTCTTTGAGCAGGGTGGAGAGGTGTGTATCCCCAAACAGCTCAGCTGCAAGTGGTGTTTGGCACAAATCCTCAGCAAAAGCAATATGCCTTATTCATATGTAAGAAACAAGATACAGCACTCTTGAAAAACCCTGATTTTCATAGTGAATAACCTCTAGTAAAATTCAATTTGCTCTTCCCTTCACTTTTTACTACCTCTTTAAAATAATTGTATCCTTAGGATTTTCAGTAATTGGCTCTATTGCATTTAGAGTTAATTATATATTTTTGATTAATGTATTCTATTCTGGAATCATTTGCTTAGAATATCTGATTGTGATTTAATTTCCAGGTTATTGTCCTTCTTAGCAACCTGAGGAATTGGTTTCCAGATAGTGATGTTAATAGGTTTTGGTGACAAGCGTTATGGTCCAAGATAAATCACTGTATTGTAGTTAGTAAGCTTTATGTTGTCAAACTATGTCAAATATTACCTCTTAATTAAAACGAAAAATGAAATCAGATAAATTTGGTGTTCATGAAAACCACTGGCAAGAGCCAAGTTCAGCGCTAAAGCTCTTAAGACTTGGAAATAAAAACGTGCCCAGAAATATCAAAGATACTTGGGCTCTGTAATAGAGATGTGAAGCAAGACATGGAGTTCAGTCCTTGCACCTACTCTTAACCTGGTCTTATCTAGGAATGAAACGATTGCATTGTATTGGGTTTGCATGGCAGGGCTTTGG